>NC_069499.1:246569171-246701671 GCF_027579735.1 Bombina bombina | reverse complement strand
AATAATGGTTGTTTTACAATAATGAACATTATTTAACAAGATATAAGTAATGCATCCCATCAATGTCCCTTTAAGAGTTATTTGGCTTAGATAAAATACTTATACCATGTATAGTTAGAAGTAGAATACTGTTTTATTGTAACTCAAAAGTTTGTGAGTGACAGTGCTCCAGTGTTTAACCTTTGCAAATGTATTAAATCCATAGATAAAATCCCATCCAGGAGACACAAGCATTAGAGCTCCCAAACAACAATTTAGCGAATGTATTTGTTCCTTTTTGTTCCTTTATTTAACCCAGTTTTTTTATTTCATGATTCAGATAGAGCATGCCATTTTAAATAACTTTCCAATTTATTTTTATTATCTAATTTCTCTTTGTATCCTGTGTTGAAAAGAATGCCTAGGTAGGCTCAGAAACTGCTTATTGGTGACTGCACATGTATGTCTCATGTCATTGACTTGCAGCTAGCTCCCAGTAGTGTATTACTACTACTTCAACAAAGGATACCAAGAAAATTAAGCAAATTAGATAAGGGAAATAAATTGTTTAAATGTGTATGCTGTGTCTAAATCATGAAGAAAAAATAAAATTGGTTTTCATGTCCCTTTAATAGTGGTCTGACCTCTAGAGTCTTTAGACAGAAGATAGATTGTTAGGCCGCCTTGTGTTTGTGAAAGAAGAAGATTATACTGTAGGGGTGAAGTCATGGGCCAGCTTGTCATTTGACTGCAAACATAACTTGTCTTGTGCAGGCCAAGACCATGGAAGAGAAACATCTATGGACTCATCACATCAAGAAGCTTATTTTAGAGAATCACCATGCGATCATCCCGCAGAAGGTAGCGGCAACTAGACAAACAGGGCACTTAAATGCGCGTTTGATTGTTCATTGTACCTTTTTTTTTTTTTACGTTTACTTTCATTAATTCAAACCTTCCACAAGTTGCTTTTATTTTAGTCTCAGTTGGAAATAGGCTGTATGGGATTTAGCGCAATTATTCTTTCCCTTAGTGTTTGTTGTAACGTATCTTACACAGATTATGCAGGATGTAAATTGGTTTATGTTCAGCAATAACATGAAGTTTTTTTGAAGCTTGAAATATAACATGAAGGTGATATAAATGTTTTTTTATTTCAGGCTAAGGAAGCTATTTTAGAGATGGATTCGATATGTAAGTCTACAATCTGTGTATCTTAAACCTTAAAGGGATAGTCTAGTCAAAATTAAACTTTCATGATTCAGATAGAGCATGCAATTTTAGGCAACTTTGTAATTTACTCCTATTATCAATTTTTCTTTGTTCTCTTGGTATCTTTATTTGAATGTAAGCTTAGGAGCCGGCCCATTTTTGGTTTGCCACCTTGGTAGCGCTTGCTGATTGGTGGCTACATTTAGAAAGTGCTACCCAGGTTCTGAACCAAAAATGGGCCGGGTTCTATCCTTACATTCTTGCTTTTTCAAATAAAGATAAAAAGAGAATGAAGAAAAATGAATAGGAGTAAATTATAAAGTTGCTTAAAATGGCAAGCTCTATCTGAATCATGAAAGTTTAATTTTGACTAGACTATTGCTTTAAGCTCACGTTAACTGTGTATATGTGTGTTTGTATTAATAATATTTGTGTGTATTGTGCTAGCTGTTTGTTCATGTATCACCTGTTGCTGTTTTTTGTTTGTGGTTATTGCACGTAAGATTTTAATATATATATATATATATTTTTGTTGTTGCTCAGATTCTGCACGATACCGGTACAGCCCAGAAAGGTTGAAAAAGACCATGTCTGCAATAGAACCCGGGGTCACAAATCGTTCAGGACGTAGACAATCAGGTACAAATGTTATAACCGATCTGTTCTTACTTACATGGCTGATTAGTTAGAATAAAGATGCAGTATCACTTTACTTCATAATCTGGAAGAGAATCACTTATTCATAATACAACCTCATTATTGTCAGTTGGAGGGACATCCCAGTTTAAAAATACAAAACCTGCTGTATTTAATAAGATGATTTTATATTTAAGCCAATGCCGTTGTTTTATTATCTGTAACTTTTGCAAAGGTGTTAAATATATAGAGTTGTGTTTCTGTTCCACTCCAGATGAGGATGCAGATAATGAACCAATGAGAAACAGGCTTTATTCTCATCTGGAGCAGAATGATAAATGAATAATAAAATGGCGTCATGAAAAAGAGCATTTAGTTTTACACTAGAATGGCCCTGTAAAAGGACATTTAATACATCTGGATTTTGTGTACAAATTGTGTTTTTGTCTCACGCTAGCTACGTGACCAAAAAGCAAACTCTGTAACTTGCACGTGCTGCAAATCAAATAGCTGGTTTTATAAATTTGTAAAAGCCTAGCTTGTAAATATTGCTTTATGGCTTCTCTAGGAAGTGTGGGGGAACCGAACAATTTGTACACATAAGAAAGAAGTGTTTAAAGTGATTGTTAAGTTGCGCCCCTTTAAGCGTTCCTGTAGGTTGACTATCCCTTAATTAGTAAAATCACTATTTTATTTTATTCTTTTAAATTTGATTGCAAAACAATTTATAATTGTCAGGTAAACATTTATTGTTCCCACGCCTCGCTTCGCCCCCATTATACTTCCTGCTCTATGCTCAGTGCGATGTGGAGAGCGGTCCCTCCTGCTCTCTACGTAAGCATCCGTTCCCGAGGCAGTAAGATGTGAGCATGTGCATATACCTCTACGTCACAATGTAAACAATGAATCACGCTATTCTTTACTCGTGTAGTAGAGAGCTAAGTTGTGTGTGGTTTTGCTGCGATCGTAATCCTCTTGACCAAACAAGCATTTTAATTTAATAGCTGTGAATGACGTCAGATGGGATTCCCTTGAGTGATCAACAAGCATGCGTCACACGGGAGCGCACTTTTACTTTTCAACTCTGTTAAGTAACTCGAGCATGTGCTGTAGATAGAGGGGGCGGTTTTGGTCTCCTAATCGCCACAATTTCATTTGGATGCCAACGTCATAAAAATTGACATGGAGCCAGGTGGATTACGGGTACTTGGATTGAAAGTTTTAAGTATTAATAACTTTATTTTTATTTAAAAAATAAAATGATGAATGAAACTAATGTTTATTTCAAAAGATGTAACAAATGTCGCTTTAAATATGGCGCAACTTGACAATCACTTTACTGTCCCTTTAACTCAGTATAATTTCTAAAGTAACTCATTCCGGTCATGCATGTTTGGATATACCTGATACTATCATGTGCATACTGAATTATTACAGTAATTATTACATACTTGCAATTATTGACGCTATAGCTAAATAAAAAAAAGTGCTTACACTATTTTATAATAATTAAGTAAATAGAAATAAAATAAGAAGTAATGTCTGTATGTGAATAAAGTGAATTAGATGATGTTGCATCTTTATAGGGTTTGGAACTTGGAGAAAATTGCAAAATGTATTAACAAGTACTTTTAACTTGTTTAAGTTTCCTCTCTTTTGGGCATAAACAAAGATCTATCCTGTTTTCCTATTTTTCCTATTCCTCCTTGTGTGCTACACTCAAGGAAGTGGATCTGCTTATGAATCGTTACTGCTTGGCCCATATGGGGCCATAGTTGCTTTGCAATACCGTATTGTTTTCATCAGATTGTATGCTTGTATTCATGCACCTAATAACACAAAATAGGGTGTTGTGATTTTTATTTAAAATAAATAACCAAGGGCGATCGGTAAATGTGTCAGATTTACATAATTCTTTAAAAAAAATAAGGAAACAAATTTGCTTCTCTGCCAGAAAACAACTATGTCCGGCCAAGCTTATTCCCAGAGACATAGTTGGTGTCTCCCCAGCTGGGCTGACCCACGGCTTCTATTACGTAATATGGAGTCAAAGCCATGCAATATCCTAACAGGTTGTCTATGTCCTGTCTCTAGATCCATCTCGCAATAGATACAATCCTGGGAATGGCGTGTATCCTGCAGATAAAGGCCGCAGAAAGTCTGGTGCGAGATATTGTATTGTATGGGATCAGGGTATCCTTAGCTGCTAGGTCTGGGTATAATTAGAAAAACTATCAGTTGTTTAATACAGTAACATTTTGTCCAGGTGTGAGCGAGACACGCAGACCCTAAAAATATCAGTAATGAATAAATAAAAGTAAAGAAGACTTTTTATTTGCATGAATAATTAAATACATAGGGGTCTGCAAAATACATTGGGAGTATTTTGATATTTTTATGCCCCACAAGAACTGTGTAAGCCATTGTAAAAAGCTAAACATAATTTCTCCAACATAGGTGTGTCCGGTCCACAGCGTCATCCTTACTTGTGGGATATTCTCTTCCCCAACAGGAAATGGCAAAGAGCCCAGCAAAGCTGGTCACATGATCCCTCCTAGGCTCCGCCTACCCCAGTCATTCTCTTTGCCGTTGTACAGGCAACATCTCCACGGAGATGGCTTAGAGTTTTTTAGTGTTTAACTGTAGTTTTTATTATTCAATCAAGAGTTTGTTATTTTAAAATAGTGCTGGTATGTACTATTTACTCTGAAACAGAAAAGAGATGAAGATTTCTGTTTGTATGAGGAAAATGATTTTAGCAACCGTTACTAAAATCCATGGCTGTTCCACACAGGACTGTTGAGAGGAATTAACTTCAGTTGGGGGAACAGTGAGCAGTCTTTTGCTGCTTGAGGTATGACACATTCTAACAAGACGATGTAATGCTGGAAGCTGTCATTTTCCCTATGGGATCCGGTAAGCCATTTTTATTCAGATAGTAAATAAGGGCTTCACAAGGGCTTATTAAGACTGTAGACATTTTCTGGGCTAAATCGATCATATTTACACATATTTAGCCTTGAGGAATCATTTAATCTGGGTATTTTTTGTAAAATAATATCGGCAGGCACTGTTTTAGACACCTTATTCTATAGGGGCTTTCCCTAATCATAGTCAGAGCCTCATTTTCGCGCCGGTATGGCGCACTTGTTTTTGAGAACAGCATGACATGCAGCTGCATGTGTGTGGAGCTCTGATACATAGAAAAGTCTTTCTGAAGGCATTATTTGGTATCGTATTCCCTTTTGGGCTTGGTTGGGTCTCAGCAAAGCAGATTCCAGGGACTGTAAAGGGGTTAAATATAAAAACGGCTCCGGTTCCGTTATTTTAAGGGTTAAAGCTTCCAAATTTGGTGTGCAATACTTTTAAGGCTTTAAGACACTGTGGTGAAATTTTGGTGAATTTTGGACAATTCCTTCATACTTTTTCGCAATTGCAGTAATAAAGTGTGTTCAGTTTAAAATTTAAAGTGACAGTAACGGTTTTATTTTAAAACGTTTTTTGTGCTTTGTTATCAAGTTTATGCCTGTTTAACATGTCTGAACTACCAGATAGATTGTGTTCTGACTGTGGGGAAGCCAAGGTTCCTTCTCATTTAAATAGATGTGATTTTTTGTAAAATAGAAGAGTTTCAGAATTATCTGCTCTGCAGTGTTCTCCTCCTTATCTGGTGTTCCATGCAGATAAGGTGGTTTTACGTACTAAACCTGGTTTTCTTCCAAAAGTTGTTTCTAACAAAAACATTAACCAGGAGATAGTCGTGCCTTCTCTGTGTCCGAAACCAGTTTCGAAGAAGGAACGTTTGTTGCACAATTTGGATGTTGTTCGCGCTCTAAAATTCTATTTAGATGCTACAAAGGATTTTAGACAAACATCTTCCTTGTTTGTTGTGTATTCTGGTAAAAGGAGAGGTCAAAAAGCAACTTCTACCTCTCTCTCTTTTTGGATTCAAAGCATCATCAGATTGGCTTACGAGACTGCCGGACGGCAGCCTCCTGAAAGAATCACAGCTCATTCCACTAGGGCTGTGGCTTCCACATGGGCCTTCAAGAACGAGGCTTCTGTTGATCAGATATGTAGGGCAGCGACTTGGTCTTCACTGCACTCTTTTACCAAATTTTACAAGTTTGATATTTTTGCTTCTTCTGAGGCTATTTTTGGGAGAAAGGTTTTGCAAGCCGTGGTGCCTTCCATTTAGGTGACCTGATTTGCTCCCTCCCTTCATCCGTGTCCTAAAGCTTTGGTATTGGTTCCCACAAGTAAGGATGACGCCGTGGACCGGACACACCAATGTTGGAGAAAACAGAATTTATGTTTACCTGATAAATTACTTTCTCCAACGGTGTGTCCGGTCCACGGCCCGCCCTGGTTTTTTAATCAGGTCTGATATTTTATTTTCTTTAACTACAGTCACCACGGTATCATATGGTTTCTCCTATGCAAATATTCCTCCTTAACGTCGGTCGAATGACTGGGGTAGGCGGAGCCTAGGAGGGATCATGTGACCAGCTTTGCTGGGCTCTTTGCCATTTCCTGTTGGGGAAGAGAATATCCCACAAGTAAGGATGACGCCGTGGACCGGACACACCGTTGGAGAAAGTAATTTATCAGGTAAACATAAATTCTGTTTTTAAGTTTATTTTGAAATAGAGTTAAACCCATTCAGCTTGAGATGTGCTAAACTTTTACTTAGAAAGAGGAAGAGCCTGGAACAATCAAATGGTACACCTGTTGCATTAGTAATACTCCATATAAAACTGTATGATAGGGTAGTAATACTCCATATAAAACTGTATGATAGGGTAGTAATACTCCATATAAAACTGTATGATAGGGTAGTAATACTCCATATAAAACTGTATGATAGGGTAGTAATACTCCATATAAAACTGTATGATAGGGTTTCATATGAGGCAGTATGTCCTGTGTGTGAGTACTTTTTCCTGCCATAGTGCTCCCTTTTAATGGGTCGTGAGATTGGCACTTTAATTTTTTTATGCTTAAATGTTTTAATTTCCTTTTTTCAGAGCCTTCCAAGCACATTCTAAAGCAATTGGGAGAGAAAGGTAAGATTACTTTTTTTTGTTTGTTTTTTTAGTTTGCTAAATATGAGAAATACCAAAATTGTCAGCTCCCTGGCATCCTAGAAACTCTAAAATCAATTTAAAGGGACATTAACCCCTTAATGACCACAGCACTTTTCCGTTTTCTGTCCGTTTGGGACCAAGGCTATTTTTACATTTTTGCGGTGTTTGTGTTTAGCTGTAATTTTCTTCTTACTCATTTACTGTACCCACACATATTATATACCGTTTTTCTCGCCATTAAATGGACTTTCTAAAGATACCATTATTTTCATCATATCTTATAATTTACTATAAAAAAAATGATAAAATATGAGGAAAAATTGAAAAAAACACACTTTTTCTAACTTTGAGCCCCAAAATCTGTTACATATCTACAACCACCAAAAAACACCCATGCTAAATAGTTTCTAAATTTTGTCCTGAGTTTAGAAATACCCAATGTTTACATGTTCTTTGCTTTTTTTGCAAGTTATAGGGCCATAAATACAAGTAGCACTTTGCTATTTCCATTTTTTTCCAAAATTAGCGCTAGTTACATTAGAACACTAATATCTTTCAGGAATCCCTGAATATCCCTTGACATGTATATATTTTATTTTAGTAGACATCCCAAAGTATTGATCTAGGCCCATTTCTCCAACATAGGTGTGTCCGGTCCACGGCGTCATCCTTACTTGTGGGATATTCTCTTCCCCAACAGGAAATGGCAAAGAGCCCAGCAAAGCTGGTCACATGATCCCTCCTAGGCTCCGCCTACCCCAGTCATTCTCTTTGCCGTTGTACAGGCAAGAGTTTGTTATTTTGAAATAGTGCTGGTATGTACTATTTACTCAGAAACAGAAAAGAGATGAAGATTTCTGTTTGTATGAGGAAAATGATTTTAGCAACCGTAACTAAAATCCATGGCTGTTCCACACAGGACTGTTGAGAGCAATTAACTTCAGTTGGGGGAACAGTGTGCAGTCTCTTGCTGCTTGAGGTATGACACATTCTAACAAGACGATGTAATGCTGGAAGCTGTCATTTTCCCTATGGGATCCGGTAAGCCATGTTTATTACGATCATAAATAAGGGCTTCACAAGGGCTTATTAAGACTGTAGACTGTTTCTGGGCTAAATCGATTCATTATTAACACATATTTAGCCTTGAGGAATCATTTTATCTGGGTATTTTGATATAATAATATCGGCAGGCACTGTATTAGACACCTTATTCCTTAGGGGCTTTCCCAAAGCTTAAGCAGAGCCTCATTTTCGCGCCGGTGTGGCGCACTTGTTTTTGAGAGGCATGGCATGCAGTCGCATGTGAGAGGAGCTCTGATACTTAGAAAAGACTTTCTGAAGGCGTCATTTGGTATCGTATTCCCCTTTGGGCTTGGTTGGGTCTCAGCAAAGCAGATACCAGGGACTGTAAAGGGGTTAAAGCTTAAAACGGCTCCGGTTCCGTTATTTTAAGGGTTAAAGCTTCCAAATTTGGTGTGCAATACTTTTAAGGCTTTAAGACACTGTGGTGAAAATTTGGTGAATTTTGAACAATTCCTTCATGTTTTTTCGCAATTGCAGTAATAAAGTGTGTTCAGTTTAAAATTTAAAGTGACAGTAACGGTTTTATTTTAAAACGTTTTTGTACTTTGTTATCAAGTTTATGCCTGTTTAACATGTCTGAACTACCAGATAGACTGTGTTCTGAATGTGGGGAAGCCAGGATTCCTATTCATTTAAATAAATGTGATTTATGTGATAATGACAATGATGCCCAAGATGATTCCTCAAGTGAGGGGAGTAAGCATGGTACTGCATCATTCCCTCCCTCGTCTACACGAGTCTTGCCCACTCAGGAGGCCCCTAGTACATCTAGCGCGCCAATACTCCTTACTATGCAACAATTAACGGCTGTAATGGATAATTCTGTCAAAAACATTTTAGCCAAAATGAACCCTTGTCAGCGTAAGCGTGGCTGCTCTGTTTTAGATACTGAAGAGCATGACGACGCTGATATTAATATCTCTGAAGGGCCCCTAACCCAGTCTGATGGGGCCAGGGAGGTTTTGTCTGAGGGAGAAATTACTGATTCAGGGAACATTTCTCAACAGGCTGAACCTGATGTGATTGCATTTAAATTTAAGTTGGAACATCTCCGCATTCTGCTTAAGGAGGTATTATCCACTCTGGATGATTGTGAAAAGTTGGTCATCCCAGAGAAACTATGTAAAATGGACAAGTTCCTAGAGGTGCCGGGGCTCCCAGAAGCTTTTCCTATACCCAAGCGGGTGGCGGACATTGTTAATAAAGAATGGGAAAGGCCCGGTATTCCTTTCGTCCCTCCCCCCATATTTAAAAAATTGTTTCCTATGGTCGACCCCAGAAAGGACTTATGGCAGACAGTCCCCAAGGTCGAGGGAGCGGTTTCCACTTTAAACAAACGCACCACTATACCCATAGAGGATAGTTGTGCTTTCAAAGATCCTATGGATAAAAAATTAGAAGGTTTGCTTAAAAAGATGTTTGTTCAGCAGGGTTACCTTCTACAACCAATTTCATGCATTGTCCCTGTCGCTACAGCCGCATGTTTCTGGTTCGATGAGCTGATAAAGACGCTCGATAGTGATTCTCCTCCTTATGAGGAGATTATGGACAGAATCAATGCTCTCAAATTGGCTAATTCTTTCACCCTAGACGCCACTTTGCAATTGGCTAGGTTAGCGGCGAAGAATTCTGGGTTTGCTATTGTGGCGCGCAGAGCGCTTTGGTTGAAATCTTGGTCGGCTGATGCGTCTTCCAAGAACAAGCTACTAAACATTCCTTTCAAGGGGAAAACGCTGTTTGGCCCTGACTTGAAAGAGATTATCTCTGATATCACTGGGGGTAAGGGCCACGCCCTTCCTCAGGATCGGCCTTTCAAGGCAAAAAATAGACCTAATTTTCGTCCCTTTCGTAAAAACGGACCAGCCCAAAGTGCTACGTCCTCTAAGCAAGAGGGTAATACTTCTCAAGCCAAGCCAGCTTGGAGACCAATGCAAGGCTGGAACAAGGGAAAGCAGGCCAAGAAACCTGCCACTGCTACCAAGACAGCATGAAATGTTGGCCCCCGATCCGGGACTGGATCTGGTGGGGGGCAGACTCTCTCTCTTCGCTCAGGCTTGGGCAAGAGATGTTCTGGATCCTTGGGCGCTAGAAATAGTCTCCCAAGGTTATCTTCTGGAATTCAAGGGACTTCCCCCAAGGGGGAGGTTCCACAGGTCTCAGTTGTCTTCAGACCACATAAAAAGACAGGCGTTCTTACATTGTGTAGAAGACCGGTTAAAAATGGGAGTGATTCATCCTGTTCCATTAAGAGAACAAGGGATGGGGTTCTACTCCAATCTGTTCATAGTTCCCAAAAAAGAGGGAACGTTCAGACCAATCTTAGATCTCAAGATCTTAAACAAGTTTCTCAAGGTTCCATCGTTCAAGATGGAAACCATTCGAACTATTCTTCCTTCCATCCAGGAAGGTCAATTCATGACCACGGTGGATTTAAAGGATGCGTATCTACATATTCCTATCCACAAGGAACATCATCGGTTCCTAAGGTTCGCATTCCTGGACAAACATTACCAGTTCGTGGCGCTTCCTTTCGGATTAGCCACTGCTCCAAGGATTTTCACAAAGGTACTAGGGTCCCTTCTAGCTGTGCTACGACCAAGGGGCATTGTGGTAGTACCTTACTTGGACGACATTCTGATTCAAGCGTCGTCCCTTCCTCAAGCAAAGGCTCACACGGACATCGTCCTGGCCTTTCTCAGATCTCACGGTTGGAAAGTGAACGTGGAAAAGAGTTCTCTATCCCCGTCAACAAGGGTTCCCTTCTTGGGAACAATTATAGACTCCTTAGAAATGAGGATTTTTCTGACAGAGGTCAGAAAAACAAAACTTCTAGACTCTTGTCGGATACTTCATTCCGTTCCTCTTCCTTCCATAGCTCAGTGCATGGAAGTGATCGGGTTGATGGTAGCGGCAATGGACATAGTTCCTTTTGCGCGCATTCATCTAAGACCATTACAACTGTGCATGCTCAGTCAGTGGAATGGGGACTATACAGACTTGTCTCCGAAGATACAAGTAAATCAGAGGACCAGAGACTCACTCCGTTGGTGGCTGTCCCTGGACAACCTGTCACAAGGGATGACATTCCGCAGACCAGAGTGGGTCATTGTCACGACCGACGCCAGTCTGATGGGCTGGGGCGCGGTCTGGGGATCCCTGAAAGCTCAGGGTCTTTGGTCTCGGGAAGAATCTCTTCTACCGATAAATATTCTGGAACTGAGAGCGATATTCAATGCTCTCAAGGCTTGGCCTCAGCTAGCGAGGACCAAGTTCATACGGTTTCAATCAGACAACATGACAACTGTTGCGTACATCAACCATCAGGGGGGAACAAGGAGTTCCCTAGCGATGGAAGAAGTGACCAAAATTATTCTATGGGCGGAGTCTCACTCCTGCCACCTGTCTGCTATCCACATCCCAGGAGTGGAAAATTGGGAAGCGGATTTTCTGAGTCGTCAGACATTGCATCCGGGGGAGTGGGAACTCCATCCGGAAATCTTTGCCCAAGTCACTCACCTGTGGGGCATTCCAGACATGGATCTGATGGCCTCTCGTCAGAACTTCAAAGTTCCTTGCTACGGGGCCAGATCCAGGGATCCCAAGGCGGCTCTAGTGGATGCACTAGTAGCACCTTGGACCTTCAAACTAGCTTATGTGTTCCCGCCATTTCCTCTCATCCCCAGGCTGGTAGCCAGGATCAATCAGGAGAGGGCGTCGGTGATCTTGATAGCTCCTGCGTGGCCACGCAGGACTTGGTATGCAGATCTGGTGAATATGTCATCGGCTCCACCTTGGAAGCTACCTTTGAGACGAGACCTTCTTGTTCAGGGTCCGTTCGAACATCCGAATCTGGTTTCACTCCAGCTGACTGCTTGGAGATTGAACGCTTGATTTTATCGAAGCGAGGATTCTCAGATTCTGTTATCGATACTCTTGTTCAGGCCAGAAAGCCTGTAACTAGAAAGATTTACCACAAAATTTGGAAAAAATATATCTGTTGGTGTGAATCTAAAGGATTCCCTTGGGACAAGGTTAAGATTCCTAGGATTCTATCCTTCCTTCAAGAAGGATTGGAAAAAGGATTATCTGCAAGTTCCCTGAAGGGACAGATTTCTGCCTTGTCGGTGTTACTTCACAAAAAGCTGGCAGCTGTGCCAGATGTTCAAGCCTTTGTTCAGGCTCTGGTTAGAATCAAGCCTGTTTACAAACCTTTGACTCCTCCTTGGAGTCTCAATTTAGTTCTTTCAGTTCTTCAGGGGGTTCCGTTTGAACCCTTACATTCCGTTGATATTAAGTTATTATCTTGGAAAGTTTTGTTTTTAGTTGCAATTTCTTCTGCTAGAAGAGTTTCAGAATTATCTGCTCTGCAGTGTTCTCCTCCTTATCTGGTGTTCCATGCAGATAAGGTGGTTTTACGTACTAAACCTGGTTTTCTTCCAAAGGTTGTTTCTAACAAAAACATTAACCAGGAGATTATCGTACCTTCTCTGTGTCCGAAACCAGTTTCAAAGAAGGAACGTTTGTTGCACAATTTGGATGTTGTTCGCGCTCTAAAATTCTATTTAGATGCTACAAAGGATTTTAGACAAACATCTTCCTTGTTTGTTGTTTATTCAGGTAAAAGGAGAGGTCAAAAAGCAACTTCTACCTCTCTCTCTTTTTGGATTAAAAGCATCATCAGATTGGCTTACGAGACTGCCGGACGGCAGCCTCCCGAAAGAATCACAGCTCATTCCACTAGGGCTGTGGCTTCCACATGGGCCTTCAAGAACGAGGCTTCTGTTGATCAGATATGTAGGGCAGCGACTTGGTCTTCACTGCACACTTTTACCAGATTTTACAAGTTTGATACTTTTGCTTCTTCTGAGGCTATTTTTGGGAGAAAGGTTTTGCAAGCCGTGGTGCCTTCCATTTAGGTGACCTGATTTGCTCCCTCCCTTCATCCGTGTCCTAAAGCTTTGGTATTGGTTCCCACAAGTAAGGATGACGCCGTGGACCGGACACACCTATGTTGGAGAAAACAGAATTTATGTTTACCTGATAAATTACTTTCTCCAACGGTGTGTCCGGTCCACGGCCCGCCCTGGTTTTTTAATCAGGTCTGATAATTTATTTTCTTTAACTACAGTCACCACGGTACCATATGGTTTCTCCTATGTAAATATTCCTCCTTAACGTCGGTCGAATGACTGGGGTAGGCGGAGCCTAGGAGGGATCATGTGACCAGCTTTGCTGGGCTCTTTGCCATTTCCTGTTGGGGAAGAGAATATCCCACAAGTAAGGATGACGCCGTGGACCGGACACACCGTTGGAGAAAGTAATTTATCAGGTAAACATAAATTCTGTTTTTGGTATATTTCATACCACCATTTCACCGCCAAATGCGATCAAATACAAAAAATCATTCACTTTTTCACAAACTTTCGGTTTCTCACTGAAATTATTTACAAACAACTTGTGCAATTATGGCATAAATGGTTGTAAATTCTTCTCTGGGATCCCCTTTGTTCAGAAATAGCAGACATATATGGCTTTGGCGTTGCTTTTTGGTAATTAGAAGGCCGCTAAATGCCACTGCGCACCACAAGTGTATTATGCCCAGCAGTTAAGGGGTTAATTAGGGAGCTTTTAGGGAGCTTGTAGGGTTAATTTTAGCTTTAGTGTAGTGTAGTAGACAACCCCAAGTATTGATATAGGCACATTTTGGTATATTTCATGCCACCATTTCACCGCCAAATGCGATCAAATTAAAAAAAACGTAAAATTTTTCACAATTTTAGGTTTCTCACTGAAATCATTTACAAACAGCTTGTGCAATTATGGCACAAATGGTTGTAAATGCTTGTCTGGGATCCCCTTTGTTCAGAAATAGCAGACATATATGACTTTGGCGTTGCTTTCTGGTAATTAGAAGGCCGCTAAATCCTGCTGCGCCTCACACGTGTATTATGGCTAGCAGTGAAGGGGTTAATTAGGGAGTTTGTAGGGAGCTTGCAGGGTTAATTTTAGCTTTAGTGTAGAGATCAGCCTCCCATCTGACACATCCCACCCCCTGATCCCTCCCAAACAGCTCCCTTCCCTCCCCCACCCCACAATTGTCCCCGCCATCTTAAGTACTGGCAGAAAGTCTGCCAGTACTAAAATAAAAGGGTTTTAAAAAAATAAATACATTTTTTTTTTTAGCATATTTACATATGCTACTGTGTAGGATGCCCCCAACCTCCCTGATCCCCCCCCCAAAACCGCTCTCTAACCCTCCCCTCTGCCTTATTGGGGGCCATCTTGGGTACTGGCAGCTGTCTGCCAGTACCCAGTTTGCAATAAAAAGTGCTTTTTTTTGTTTTTTTCTGTAGTGTAGCTTTGTAGCTTCCCCCCCCCCCCCCCCACACAGACAAACCCCCACCACCTTGCTGATGGTTTTTTTTTTTTTACATTATTTATATATTTTTTTCCATTTTTTATTTCAGCATTTTCTGTAGTGTAGCGGTTCGCGCCCGCCCCCACCCTCCCGTGCACGCGCGCGCGCGCCCGTGCGCGCCCCCAGCCGCCCACGATCCCGCCCCCCTTCACACAACCAGGGCCATCGATGGCCGCCACCCGCCTCCCGGTCCGGCTCCCACCCACTAACGCAGTAAGCCACCGATCTCCGGTGCAGAGAGGGCCACAGAGTGGCTCTCTCTGCACCGGATGGCTTACAAAGGTTATTGCAGGATGCCTCCATATCGAGGCATCACTGCAATAACCGGAAAGCATCTGGAAGCGAGCAGGATCGCTTCCAGCTGCTTTCCACACTGAGGACGTGCAGGGTACGTTCTCAGGCGTTAACTGCCTTTTTTCTGAGGACGTACCCTGCACGTCCTCAGTCGTTAAGGGGTTAAACCCAATTTTTTTTCTTTCATGATTCAGATAGAACAAGTAATTTTAAACAACTTTCGAATGTACTTCTATTATCTAATTTGCTTCATTCTCTTGATATCCATTGTTTAAAAACATATCTAGATAGGCTCACATAGCTGCTGATTGGTGGCTGCACATAGATGCCTTGTGTGATTGGCTCACCTTTGAGCATTGCTATTTATTCAACAAAGGATATCTAAAGAATGAAGCAAATTAGATTATAGAAGTTAATTGGAATGTTGTTTAAAATTACACACTCTATCTGAATCCTGAAATATTTTTTTGGGGTTTAATGTCCCTTTAAAGGGATATGGAAGTAGAAATGAAATGTTCATGATCTCAAAGGGTGTGCAATTTTAATAAGCTTTCCAGTTTACTTTTATTATCAAATTTACATCTATACAGATATATAACATTATTACACTGCGGCCTTAGTGCATTTTTCAGAGTCTAACTCATTATGTTTTCATGGAAAGGTAAATTTGGAAAGTTTTTTTTTATTTTATGCTCTATTTGAGTAATGAAAGTTTAATTTAAAAAACTATTATTATATTGTTTACAGATAATTATGTACGTAGTTTCACATTTAACTATGGTGTTGCATTGGTAGTGTTAGCTGCTATGTATAATAGTAACATCTTAATATAATGTATATATTTTTTATCTTTTTTTCCCCCATGTTTCTCTTTATGACTTGAAGTTGGATTAAAGGTAAGACCTTCAGTTTCCTATAGTATTTTTAATTAGGCTTACGCATAAAAGGAAGCCATTAAGGCTACAATAATAGTTTAGCAAGTATCTAGTTTAACAATTTACCAATGCAATGTTATATAGTGCATTGCTGTGGCAAGTCAAAATTTATGGAAAACGTTTGGAATTTTATTAGTTGTACATCACCCATGAAAGTTTGCAGTTGTTCTAAAACCCAGCATATACAACATTAAGCTTGTATAGATGATAAAGGCATTCTGCAGAATAAATAGTTAGAGGTGCTCTGTGTGCAAACTGTCTGCTCTTTGAGATTGTTATCCCTCCGTGTTCACAGCAAAGCAACACATCATTCAGGAGTAGTTCTCATGTTTGCTGTTCTTACAGTTTACAGAGCAAAATAGAATCCAGCACTACAATCCAACAGGAAAAACCCACCTGAAGCTACTACCAAGCTCCCAAGGCATAAAATGAAAAAATAGTACAGAGGGTCTCCAAATATGCCAAAAATTCCTTTATTACAAAATAAGGTCTATAATAGGGTCTTATGACCCTATTATGGACATTATTTTGTAATAAAGGAATTTGTGGCATTTTTGGAGACCCTCTGTACTATTTTTTCATTTTCTAACAGTTTACAGACACATCTGGCAGAAAAAAATCTAGTAACATATGGAAGTTACTTTTAGTTATCTAAATTATTTCAAATAGTAGATCTGTTTGTTTATTTTCAGTGTTTGATTATAGCAGATTTTCTTTTTCTTTACACTCATGACAGTAGCTGTTAGAAAGCCACTATATATATGAAAGGCTTAAACAGTTCAGCCTCAGTTTGGCTATTCTGCTGCTGCCTCTAAAGCGAACCATTTAGCTAAAAAAAAAAAAAAAAAACCTTGCAAGAAAATTGCTGCATTAATGTAAAAGCATTGGAGTGGAAGTGAGACATTAATCATTTTGCAATACTTCCATATCTGTTCATTAGACCTGTACATAAATTCAGAATTTGGCATTCATTACACAAATAAATGCCGAGTATTACCGCAGACAGGGGCATTTGGCTATTTTTGGCTCTGGATATATAGGTGTCAAAGTGCATCACACAAATATCTGTATTTTGTACAGGTAATTCTGTGCTGCCCTTGAACTTTGTATGTATGCACATACCTGGTGTTCATGCTGTGTTCAGTGCTACACCTACATATTTGACTACTTTTTTGCCTAGACCTATATTTATATATTTTTGTAACACAGAATTATGTTTTAATAATATGTAGATAGTTTTGTTCCTCCTCTGATCTATAGTAACTATTCTTAATAACGCAGAATATATATCTTTGTACTTTTCAAGCGATGGTGTTATAAGGGATCTGGCTTATCAGGGGTCCTTTATTAAGATTATGTTGTCACCATAATGGAAAGTGGTAATACTTGTGATTGCAGGAAACATTGAAATGCTTTGACATTAATCCTTTCACATTAACCAGTCATTCTTGGCCATTCACTGAACTACATTGTGCTCCACATACACATTTGCATGAATATGTTCATTATCATCTGCAGCTAATCTGCCTCACTACTTGATAGGTATATGTGTTTATTGTGTTCTATATAGATGAGATTTTGTTACTCTTCTATTAGTTGATGCCTTATTCGTCCAGTATACAGCTGACTGCATGTTGCATGTGCCTCTTCTCGCAAGCTGTTTTTACTGGCAGAATACCAGTATGTGCAGTGTTGTGTTAACAAAACTTTATTAAACATACAAGTTGTAGATCAAAATAAATGTCCATCAAGCAACATTTATTTGATGGTACAAATGTTAAAATCTATTTAAAGATATTGCAAATATGGAGTCATTTTTAATGTGATTTGTTTTCCCCTTCAATTAGATTTACTCAAATGAATAAATATTATATATCATTACAATAGATATGTAACAGTTTCTTGTATGGCACATTGCAGATCTTTTGAGATGGGTTCATTTTATATCATGACTCATCTGCATTTCCCCGTAAAAAAAGCTTTTTATAATCTAGTTTTATAAATATTTGGTCTCCACATGATTAGAATAGTTTCCGTTTCACATCAATTTTTTTTTATGCAGCTTTAATATTTGCTGTAGCTATGCAATGTAAACAGAAGCATAAGGGAGATGGCTGGTATTTACATAACATCTGACCTTTATCAGATATGTGACACAAGCATATTATTGCTCTGGTTAAAGGGACAGTCTACACCAGAATTATTATTGTTTAAAAAGATAGATAATCCCTTTATTACCCATTCCACACTTTTGCATAGTCAGCACTTTTTACCTCTGTGTTTACCTTGTATTTAAGTCACTGCAGACTGCCACCTAATTTCAGTTCTTTTGCCAGACTTGCATTTTAGCCAATCAGTACTGACTCCTAGGTAACTCCTCAGGAGAGAGCACAATGTTATCTATATGGCACATATGAACTAACACGGTTTAGCTGTAAAAAACTGTCACAATGCACTCCGATAAGAGGCGGCCTTCAAGGACTTAGAAATTAGCAAATGAGCCTACCTAGGTTTAGCTTTCAACAAAGATTACCAAGAGAACAAAAGCAATTTGATAATTAAAGTATATTGGAAAGTTGTTTAAAATTGCATGGCCTATCTGAATCGTAAAAGTTTAATTTGGACGAGACCTTTTTTTTAATGAAGCTCCATTTGAATGTAGACTTAAAAGGGCTAGATTTATTAAAGCCCTACGGCTGCAAGTTCTCATAAGAACTTGCTTGCCATATTTATCAAGCAGCGGTCACCAGACTGCCGCTTCCCTAACCTATTTGCCACCTCTAAGGTGGCGAAATTCAATCTCCTCGGTCTAGTCAGACCGAGGAGATTGACAGCTCCTGCCCGCGCTTGATTGGCTGTGCGCGGGCAGGGGGCAGGATTGCACGCAAGCGCAAAATTGCGCTCGTGTGCAATAGCGAATACCTGCGGGTAATTTTGCCCCGCCACAGGCGAGCTGAGGCGTACAGGGGCGCGTACACGTGCCCCTGTACGCCTTAGCTTTAAATAATCTATCTGTTTGGCTCAGTGGGAGTTTCTGCTCTGGACCAGCAGTGCTGTACAAGTCCCAAGTGGGGGTTAAACACATACAGGTGCAGGGTCACTAGTCTTAAATTGACATGCTCTAACAAATAAGCATGTATTTTTTTTTATACAATGCCATTTTAATGTGTGCTTATTGTTCTTTTAAGGGAATTATCAGTAATAGACACAGCAACTGGATATTACAAAATCAGATGCCGAAAGATCACATCAAAGCTGGGTCATGGACCTGTTAATTTCTATTTCAGAAGGCCCCAAGCCTGAACTAGATGGTTTCTATGGTTACTTTAAGGCCGAAGGCCTGCAGCGTATATTTTTCTCATGGTAACCATTACTATTCATTCACTCAGCCACACATTTTAATTTAGTGTATATATAAAGTATCTTATAAGTTGCTTTATTGTGATCACTTGTAATCTTTAATGGTCAGTAATAGGGAACAAATAATTCCTATAAATAACCTCACTGGTGAATTTCTGGCCTGTATTGTACAAAGATACATGTATTATACAGTACTGCTTCTCTCCCTTTCTTTACTACTGTGGCAAAAATGTGCTGCATTGGGGTTGTATCGATAACTTAAAGGGACATGAAACCCAAAAAATGTATTTCATGATTCAGATAGAGAATACAATTTCAAACAACTTTCCAATTTACTTCTATTATTTAATTTGCTTCTTTCTCTTGTTATCCTTTGCTGAAATGTTTATCTAGGCAAGTTCATGTGCAGCAGAGAACCTAGGTCTTAGCTGTTGATTGGTGGCTGCATATATAAACTGATTGTCATTGGCTCACCCATGTGTTCAGTTAGAAACCTGTAGTGCATTGCTGCTCCTTCAACAAATACCAAGAGAATAAAACAGATTAGATAATAGAAGTAAATTAGAAAGTTGTTTAAAATTGTATTCTCTATCTGAATCATGAAAGAAAAAATTTGGGCTTCATGTCCCTTTAAGGCATCAATGACAGCAGAAGCTAGGTAGTTCCTTTTTTAAAACATTACATAGCACCCCCATGTTCTTCAAAGGATTCCTTGTTTGTCCAGCATGCAGGCAGTGATGGAGTACTTCTGGAATTTGGGGACACACTCCAGCCCAGTATCAACGACCTGGCAACCAGCCCTGAGCAGCCTCAGGCTGATGAGAAGAAGGAGCAAATGGCTAATACAGAGCTGAGTACAAACTCGGGGGCAGAGCTCAGTGCCTCTGAGGATGAGGAGGATGAGGAGATACATTTGGGAGATGACCAGGTAGCTGATTTTGCAAGCTCCCTGTTGGCTGTCATTCACTGCTGGCACTATAGGGCAAAGGCATTACTTTTTACTTGGGGAACTTCTACGGTGAGGGTCTGTCTTTCTTGTTCTTGTGTTAATTTGCTCATCTAATCCAAGAGGCCTAACAAGTCCATCGTCAGCTGCCATTGACTTTTGATCTAACTTTCAGTGACTTTGCATGGCTTAATTCTTAACAAGGCTTTTATTCATTGTCTTGGCTAATCTAAGCTATTTGCATGATTCTTACATTTGTTTCTTCTGTATGGACAACTAAATGCATGAAATGTTTTAACAGTTGTCGCACCTATTGAATTAAAATTTCTGATTATTCTTACCCAACGTTTAGTATTTATTTCTCTTGTTAAGTGTGTTCAGTCCACGGGTCATCCATTACTTATGGGATATATTCTCCTTCCCAACAGGAAGTTGCAAGAGGATCACCCAAGCAGAGCTGCTATATAGCTCCTCCCCTCACATGTCATATCCAGTCATTCTCTTGCAACCCTCAACAAAGAAGGAGGTCGCGGGAGGAGTTGGAGTTTTTACTTAATTATTCTTCAATCAAAAGTTTGTTATTTTAAATGGCACCGGAGTGTGCTGTTTTTCTATCTCAGGCAGTATTTGGAAGAAGAAACTGCCTGCGTTTTCTATGATCTTAGCAGGCGTAACTAAGATCCACTGGCTGTTCTCGACATTCTGAGGAGTGGGGTAACTTCAGAACATGGGAATAGCATGCGGGGTCCCCCGCAAATGAGGTATGTGCAGTACAATATTTTCTGGGAATGGAATTGACTAAGAAAATACTGCTGTTACCCGTATGATGTAAGTACAGCCTTAAATGCAGTAGTAGTGACTGGTATCAGGCTGATAAATGTATGCACAGTAGAGTTATTTTCTAGGGACTAGAATTTGACTGAGAAAATACTGCTAATACTGAAATAATGCTTAAGCCTTATCTGCAGTGGTAGCGACTGGTTGCAGGCTTAGTGATAACTTTGCATGACATTTAAAGAAGTTTATTTTCAAAACGTTTACTGGCATGTTATTCGTTTTGTGAGGTACTTTGGTGATAAATCCTTTGGGCATGAATTTTTTTCCACATGGCTAACGTATTTTTCTGCATAGAAACCGTTATATCAGGTCTCCCACTGTTGTAAATGAGCGGGAGGGGCCTCTTTTTAGAGCCTTGTTGCGCAGTTAAAATTCTAGCTCAGTCTTCCTGCTTCTTCCTCCTTGATCCAGGACGTCTCTAGAGAGCTCAGGGGTCTTCAAAATTCGTTTTTGAGGGAGGTAATCAGTCACAGCAGACCTGTGACAGTGTGTCAGACTGTGATAAAAACGTTTAATATTAATTTGATATCCGTTTTTTTTGGGTACTGAGGGGTTAATCATCCTGTTGCTAATGGGTGCAATCCTCTGCTAATTAATACATTTAAAGAATTGTAGACTATAACTGAATTAGTTCTTTGTTACTCAACTGTGTTTTTTAAAAGCGCTGCAGCGGTTTTTATATTGCTTGCAAACTTATTGAAAGTATTTTCCAAGCTTGCTAGCTTCATTGCTAGTCTGTTTAAACATGTCTGATACAGAGGAATCTGCTTGTTCATTATGTTTAAAAGCCGTTGTGGAGCCCAATAGAAATATGTGTACCAATTGTATTGATGTTACTTTGAAAAATCAATCTGTACCGATTAAAAAATTATCACCAGACAACGAGGGGGCAGTTATGCCGTCTAACTCTCCTCACGTGTCAGTACCTTCGTCTCCTGCTCGGGAGGTGCGTGAGATTGAGGCGCCAAGTACATCAAGGCCCTTACAAATCACTTTACATGATATGGCTAATGTTATGAAAGAAGTATTATACAATATGCCCGAGTTACGAGGCAAGCGCGACAGTTCTGGGTTAAGGACAGAGCGCGCAGATGACACGAGAGCCATGTCTGATACTGCGTCACAATTGCAGAATATGAGGACGGAGAGCTTCATTCTGTGGATGACGGTTCTGATTCGGGGAGACCGGATTCAGAAATTTCAAATTTTAAATTTAAGCTTGAGAACCTCCGCGTGTTGCTAGGGGAGGTGTTAGCGGCTCTGAATGATTGTGACACGGTGGCAATCCCAGAGAAATTATGTAAGCTGGATAAATACTACGCGGTGCCGGTGTGTACTGACGTTTTTCCTATACCAAAGAGGCTTACAGAGATTATTAGTAAGGAGTGGGATAGACCCGGTGTGCCTTTTTCCCCTCCTCCGATATTTAGAAAAATGTTCCCTATAGACGCCACCACACGAGACTTATGGCAGACGGTCCCTAAGGTGGAGGGAGCAGTTTCTACTTTAGCTAAGCGTACCACTATCCCGGTGGAGGATAGCTGTGCTTTCTCAGATCCAATGGATAAAAAATTAGAGCGTTATCTTAAGAAAATGTTTTTTCAACAAGGTTTTATATTGCAGCCTCTTGCATGCATTGCGCCTGTCACTGCTGCAGCGGCATTCTGGTTTGAGTCTCTGGAAGAGGCGATTCGCACAGCACCATTGGATGAATCTCTGAGCAAGATTAGAACCCTTAAGCTGGCTAATGCGTTTGTTTCGGATGCCGTAGTGCATTTAACCAAACTTACGGCTAAAAATTCCGGATTCGCCATACAGGCGCGCAGAGCGCTTTGGCTTAAATCCTGGTCAGCAGATGTAACTTCTAAGTCTAAATTACTAAACATTCCTTTCAAAGGGCAGACCTTATTCGGGCCCGGCTTGAAGGAAATTATTGCTGACATTACTGGAGGTAAGGGCCACACCCTTCCTCAGGACAGGGCCAAATCGAAGGCCAAACAGTCTAATTTTTGTGCCTTTCGTAATTTCAAGGCAGGAGCAGCATCAACTTCCTCCGCTCCAAAACAGGAAGGAACTACTGCTCGTTACAGACAGGGTTGGAAAGGCAACCAGTCATGGAACAAGGGCAAGCAGGCCAGAAAACCTACTTCCGCCCCTAAGACAGCATGAAGTCAGGGCCCCCTTTCCGGAGACGGATCTAGTGGGGGGCAGACTCTCTCTCTTCGCCTAGGCTTGGGCAAGAGATGTACAGGATCCCTGGACGTTGGAGATTATATCTCAGGGATACCTTCTGGATTTCAAAACTTCTCCTCCACAAGGGAGGTTTCATCTGTCAAGGTTATCAACAAACCTAGTAAAGAAAGAGGCATTTCTACAATGTGTACAAGACCTCTTAGTGATGGGAGTGATCCACCCAGTTCCGCGGACGGAACAGGGGCAAGGGTTTTATTCAAATCTGTTTGTGGTTCCCAAGAAAGAGGGAACCTTCAGACCAATCTTAGATTTAAAAATCTTAAACAAATTCCTAAGGGTTCCATCGTTCAAGATGGAAACCATTCGGACCATCCTACCCATGATCCAAGAAGGTCAATACATGACCACAGTGGATTTAAAGGATGCCTACCTTCACATACCG
Source organism: Bombina bombina (assembly GCF_027579735.1). NCBI lineage: Eukaryota > Metazoa > Chordata > Amphibia > Anura > Bombinatoridae > Bombina > Bombina bombina. The sequence continues at coordinate 246,678,246 of NC_069499.1, read as the reverse complement.
ATTCACAAAGATCATTATCGGTACCTAAGGTTTGCCTTTCTAGACAGGCATTACCAGTTTGTAGCGCTTCCCTTCGGGTTGGCTACGGCCCTGAGAATTTTTACAAAGGTTCTGGGCTCTCTTCTGGCAGTACTAAGACCACGAGGCATAGCGGTGGCTCCGTACCTAGACGACATTCTGATACAAGCGTCAAGTTTTCAAAATGCAAAGTCTCATACAGAGTATAGTTCTAGCATTTCTGAGGTCGCATGGGTGGAAAGTGAACGTGGAAAAGAGTTCTCTGTTACCACTCACAAGGGTTCCTTTTCTAGGGACTCTTATAGATTCTGTAGAGATGAAGATTTACCTGACGGAGTCCAGGTTATCAAAGCTTCTCAATGCTTGCCGTGTCCTTCATTCCATTCCAAGCCCATCAGTAGCTCAGTGCATGGAAGTAATCGGCTTAATGGTCGCGGCAATGGACATAGTGCCATTTGCGCGCCTACATCTCAGACCGCTGCAACTATGCATGCTAAGTCAATGGAACGGGGATTACTCAGATCTGTCCCCTTTGCTAAATCTGGACCAGGAGACCAGAGATTCTCTTCTCTGATGGTTGTTACAGGTTCATCTGTCCAAAGGAATTACTTTTCGAAGACCAGATTGGACGATTGTAACAGATGCCAGCCTACTAGGCTGGGGAGCAGTCTGAAACTCCCTGAAGGCTCAGGGATCGTGGACTCAGGAGGAGAAACTCCTCCCAATAAACATTCTAGAATTAAGAGCAATATTCAATGCTCTTCTAGCTTGGCCTCAGTTGGCAACACTGCGGTTCATCAGATTTCAGTCGGACAACATCACGACTGTGGCTTACATCAATCATCAAGGGGGAACCAGGAGTTCCCTAGCGATGTTGGAAGTCTCGAAGATAATTCGCTGGGCAGAGTCTCACTCTTGCCACCTGTCAGCGATCTACATCCCAGGCGTGGAGAACTGGGAGGCGGATTTTTTAAGTCGCCAGACTTTTCATCCGGGGGAGTGGGAACTTCACTCGGAGGTATTTGCCCAACTGATTCATCGTTGGGGCAAACCGGATCTGGATCTCATGGCATCTCGCCAGAACGCCAAGCTTCCTTGTTACGGATCCAGGTCCAGGGACCCTGGAGCGGTGCTGGTAGATGCACTAGCAGCCCCTTGGGTTTTCATCATAGCTTATGTATTTCCACTTTTTCCGTTGCTACCTCGATTGCCAGGATCAAACAGGAGAGAGCATCGGTGATTCTGATAGCGCCTGCGTGGCCACGCAGGACCTGGTATGCAGACCTAGTGGACATGTCGTCCTGTCCACCATGGTCTCTACCCCTGAGGCAGGACCTTCTAATTCAGGGTCCTTTCAACCATGCAAACCTAATTTCTCTGAGGCTGACTGCTTGGAAATTGAACTCTTGATTCTATCAAAGCGTGGGTTTTCGGATTCTGTTATTGATACATTAATACAGGCTCGGAAACCTGTTACCAGAAAAATTTACCACAAGATATGGCGTAAATATTTATATTGGTGTGAATCCAAGAGTTACTCATGGAGTAAGGTTAGGATTCCTAGGATATTGTCTTTTCTACAAGAGGGTTTAGAAAAGGGCTTATCCGCTAGTTCACTAAATGGACAGATTTCTGCTCTGTCTATTCTTTTACACAAGCGTCTGGCAGAGAATCCAGACGTCCAGGCTTTTTGTCAGGCTTTGGCTAGGATTAAAGGGACACTGAACCCAAATTTTTTCTTTTGTAATTCAGAAAGAGCATGCAATTTTAAGCAACTTTCTAATTAACTCCTATTATCAATTTTTCTTCGTTCTCTTGCTATCATTATTTGAAAAAGAAGGCATCTAAGCTTTTTTATGGTTTCAGTACTATGGACAGCACTTTTTTATTGGTGGATGAATTTATCCACCAATCGGCAAGGACAACCCAGGTTGTTCACCAAAAATAGGCCGGCATCTAAACTTACATTCTTGCATTTCAAATAAAGATACCAAGAGAATTAAGAAAATTTGATAATAGGAGTAAATTAGAAAGTTGCTTAAAATTTCATGCTCAATCTGAATCACAAAATAAATTTTTTGGGTACAGTGTCCCTTTAAGCCTGTATTTAAAGCTGTTGCTCCTCCGTGGAGCTTAAACTTGGTTCTTAAAGTTCTTCAGGGTGTTCCGTTTGAACCCCTTCATTCCATTGATATTAAGCTTTTATCTTGGAAAGTTCTGTTTTCGATGGCTATTTCCTCAGCTCGAAGAGTCTCTGAGTTATCTGCCTTACATTGTGATTCTCCTTATCTGATCTTTCATTCAGACAAGGTAGTTCTGCGTACTAAACCTGGGTTTTTACCTAAGGTTGTTTCTAACAAGAATATCAGTCAAGAGATTGTTATTCCATCCTTATGTCCTAATCCTTCTTCAAAGAAAGAACGTCTTTTGCATAATCTAGACGTGGTCCGTGCTCCTGAAGTTCTACTTACAGGCAACTAAAGATTTTCGACAAACTTCTTCTCTGTTTGTCGTTTACTCTGGACAGAGGAGAGGTCAAAAGGCTTCGGCTACCTCTCTCTCTTTTTGGCTTCGTAGCATTATACGCTTAGCCTATGAGACTGCTGGACAGCAGCCTCCTGAAAGAATTACAGCTCATTCCACTAGAGCTGTGGCTTCCACCTGGGCCTTTAAGAATGAGGCCTCTGTTGAACAGATTTGCAAGGCTGCAACTTGGTCTTCACTTCATACTTTTTCCAAATTTTACAAATTTGACACTTTTGCTTCTTCGGAGGCTGTTTTTGGGAGAAAGGTTCTACAGGCAGTGGTTCCTTCTGTTTAATGTTCCTGCCTTGTCCCTCCCATCATCCGTGTACTTTAGCTTTGGTATTGGTATCCCATAAGTAATGGATGACCCGTGGACTGAACACACTTAACAAGAGAAAACATAATTTATGCTTACCTGATAAATTTATTTCTCTTGTAGTGTGTTTAGTCCACGGCCTGCCCTGTCTTTTTTGAGGCAGGTTCTAAATTTTAAATTATAACTCCAGTCACCACTGCACCCTATAGTTTCTCCTTTCTTGTCTTGTTTCGGTCGAATGACTGGATATGACATGTGAGGGGAGGAGCTATATAGCAGCTCTGCTTGGGTGATCCTCTTGCAACTTCCTGTTGGGAAGGAGAATATATCCCATAAGTAATGGATGACCCGTGGACTGAACACACTACAAGAGAAATAAATTTATCAGGTAAGCATAAATTATGTTTTTTATAGCCCTGATCTATTAGCGAGTCAGTCATGGACACTAAGTTAAAATAATTTCCTTTTTGGTTGGGTTAGAGTAGGTTGTTCTATCTAGTGTACCAATAAAATTCTTTAACCTTTTGATGATCAATTCACAGATATTCCACCACTTCTGCGGTTTTGACCTACTTCCCTGAAGTAGATGGGGAAATATGGCTATATATCTCCCGGTAAAGCAAATACAGTTCAACAGATATATTAAAAAAAAATGACCTCTGGTCCTTCTTGTGATCTCAAGTCACATTGTGTTACAGTTCAGCTCATCATTCATTTTTATAGTAGCATTCAGGATAATTTAGTTTAAGAAATCTGTAAATCTTAACTTATTGGACCAATTGGGGTCACTTCAATAATATTTCTATATCCCATTTTTATTTAAAATGAATTATTGCCTATAAAAATGCAGATGCTTTGTTAGCATAGAAAATAATGATTTATTTATTTTTATTTGTAAAATCAAATGATTAATCTTTATCATAGTGCAATACATGAGTATTACTTGGTGTAGTTTGGTTTAACACAAAAATATACATTTCCTTGCGTATCCCCCCTCACTAAATTTAATTAATTTCACGGTTTCTTTTAGACCAGGGAAATGGTTCCACACGATGCACCAAAAGGGTTCAAAAGGCAAAATAGTCAGTGTTCTGGGAACGCAGAGAAGAGGCGCAGTGTGGAAGTTAATTCTCAGGAGGTAAGTTTCAGCAACAATTTTTTTTTTCATGAGTTGAAACATTTTATTTCAAATTCTGTGCAAGACTGTTGTGACTATTAATTTGATGGTACTTGTGTATTGAATTAAGGGCTATGATAAAATAGAATAGATGCATTTTAGGTGGCAATTTAATTTTCATTTTATGGTAAATCATTTTTATTGGTTTTTAAACAATCAAACCAAACAATACAGAAAACACTACAATAACGTGTCTGTTACAGCATTTTTGTTTCAGTAAACGAAATTGTCATAAGTTTGTTTTTAGTCCTTTTGGAGTTGAGGTCCTCCCATTGCCATCCAGGAAATTAAAAGTAAGCTAAGAGGAAAAAATAATACAGTATAAAGCAAAACATTTCCTTCTATCCTGCCACATTGGTTTGTCTCAGGTCTGAGCCATAAACACAGGTTTGGTGGAGTCCCAAAGGAATTTAATGTCTAAAAAAGTGTCAAGTCTTTGGGTTTTGAAGAAGCCGTATTCTTCTAGTACTAATGTGTCATCAGTGTGAGCTAATAGTTCCTTCCATGTGGGGGCTGCTGAGCTCTTCCACTTTCTAGCAATTAGTGTTTTAGCCGAATTGATGATGAATTGCAACAGACGTTGGCGTAAATAGTCTACTTTCCTAGGCAATAGATTCAGTATTGCTATGGTAGGAGTGAGTTGAAAGGGGGAGTTAAGAATAATTTGTATCAGGGATTCCACGTGAAGCCAGAAGGGGTGTATAACGGGACAGTCCCACCACATGTGTAGCATTGTTCCTTTTTGCTCACAACCCCTCCAGCATTTGTCTGAGGTGGTGGGGTATATACTTTTTAACCTAGTGGGTGTCAGGTACCATCTTGATAAAACTCTATAATTCAGTTCTATCATCTTTGTTGAGGTAGATGAAATTTTGGTGTAGCGGAAGATGTGTTTCCATGTCTGCCTGTCTAATTCAGTTTTCAGTTCTAAATGCCATTTGTTTGTAAAAGTCGGTAAGTCTGTTGTGTGCTGAGCCAGTAAGAGGGACTTGACTAGTGATAGGGGGTGTCTAAGTGTATTATGAGTCATGCAGCTTGTTTCAAAGGGTGTTAATGGTCTAGTCCTGTCCGGACTGTGTTCAGATGTGTCCAGTAGGTGTGTTAGTTGTTTGTGTTTAAGCCAACTAGAAAATGCCCCGTTCAGGTATTGTTGTAGGTCTTGGCGCGATTTCACTCTTTTGCCTGTCAACAGTTTATGTAGAGGAATTGTGTATCCTACTTCTAGGTGTGATGATGTGGGCTTTGTGAAATCTAAACCTCCCAGAAACTCAGCATTTGGAGACATAGGCGACATAGGGGATCTATAGGTGGAAATGTGAGGATGGGTTTTAATGATTCTGTTCCAGTTTTCAAAAAGGCTACTGTAGAGGGGGTATATGCTTCTTGTGTCACTTCTATAGGATGGAGGTAGCCAACATAGGGTTCCAGCGTTCGGGATTTGTAAAATATGTGAATCTATAGACACTCAGGCTTTGGTCATAGAGTTCCTGTGCCAGTCGAGTATTCTCTGGAGACTAATCGCCTTATAGTAGACGTCTAGACAGGGGAGTCCCAATCCACCCTCTCCCTGCTGCCTGTACAGTGTTGTTTTGCTAACTCTTGGTCTAACCGAGCCCCATACATATTTGTTTAGGATGGTCTGGAGTCTACAAAGGAACGGAGTGGGTATCTTAATAGGAACTGCCTGCATAATATATAGGATTCTGGGTAACGTGGTCATCTTTAGCGTCTGGATTCTGCCCCACCAGGAGAAGGGTTTTTTGGACCACAAATTTAGGTCTGTTTGTGTGGACTTGAGTAAGTTTGAATAGTTAAGTTGGAATAATAGTCTGTGATTTGGAGTAAGATGGGTTCCTAGGTATTTTAATGCAGCGGTTTGTAATTTATAGGGAGTCCGGCTTACAAGTATATCTAGCTCAGCTTTAGGGAGATTAATATTCATCAATTCAGATTTGGTGTAGTTTACAGAAAAGTAGGAAAGGTCACCAAACTTTTTAAATTCGCGTGTGACTGCTTCCAGAGAGGTAAGTGGAGAGGCGAGAGACAAGAGGACATCGTCTGCATAAAGTGACACTTTGTAATTGTTGCCCCCTAAAGGTATCCCTACTATTTGCTCGTTTTCTCTAATACGTGCTGCCAACATTTCAATGCTGAGGACAAACAATATGGGGGAAAGAGGGCAACCCTGTCTTGTCCCATTACTAATGTTAAGGGTATCTGAAAGGAGGCCGTTTATCCTAACTTTTGCAGTTGGTGAGAGATACAGTGCCCCAATTCTGTTGATTATTGTGGTCCCAAACCCGAATTTTTGCAATGTGGAGAAAAGAAAATTTAGGCGGTCAAAAGCCTTTTCGGCATCTGTGGATAGGAAGACCGTTTTAATGTTGTTGGCTTTTGCGTATTCCATCAGCTGTAGTGCCCTGATAGTATTGTCCCTTGCCTCTCTCCCCCCCACAAACCCCGTCTGGTCAGCGTGTATAAGTGTTGGTAAGATCGGGTTTATGCGTGATGCTATAATTTTGGCTAGGATTTTAAGATCAGTATTTAAAAGCGAAATGGGCCTAAAATTCGGTGGGGAATCTTGATCTTTTCCTGCTTTAGGGATTACTGATATATGTGCTTCTTTCATTAGCATTGGAAGATATCCTTCCTCATCTAAAGTGTGAAACAGGGACAAGAGGGGTGCGACTAGTAGATCTTTGAATGTTTTATAATATTTATTTGTAAGGCCGTCCGGACCAGGGCTTTTTCCTGCTGGTAGGTCTGATATGGCTTTCAGAATTTCATGTGCAGTAATCGGTGAATCTAGGCTCTGCTTTTGTTCTTCGGAGAGCGAGGGGACTGATATCGAATCTAAGTAGGCTATTATATCTTGCTTATTCGGGGGAGGTATAGAAGTCGATAAGTTATAAATATGTTCATAATATTTCCTAAAAGTTTCAGCAATATTTGGGCTATCATGGATTGTACGTCCATCTGTATCTTTAATAGAATATATATGGTTCGTTGAAGCTTTCTTACGTAGGGCTCTAGCTAACAAGGGGCCAGATCTATTGCCTCCGTGAAAATATACTTTTTTAAGGGCGAGGGCTCTTTTATGGGCAGCTCTTTGTAAATAGTTGTTGACTGCACTCCTAGCAGCCGTTAGGTTATCTAGCGTTGTGTCGCTGCCGGGGTTAAGTTTATGCGCGCTCTCTGCAAGTTGCAAATGTCGAGTGAGGTTAGTGTATTCTAAGTTTTGGGCCCTTCTTTTCCTGGCGCTGAGCTGTATAAAGATGCCCCTAACCACTGCTTTATGGGCTTCCCATAACGTGCTAATGTTGTCTACAGAATTAGTATTGTGTCTAAAATATTCTTCTATTGTTTGTTTAAGTTTTGTGACTAAATCTGGATCGTGTAATAATGAGTCATCTAGTCTCCATACAGTGTGTCGTAAAGGTTTATTTATCCAGTCTAGTTCTAGACTAATCGTCGAGTGATCTGTCCATGCAGCCGTATAGAATTCTGTATGTGATGCTAATGTCATGGTATTGTGATCTACTAGAAAATAGTCAATCCTTGAAAAGGATCTCTGTGTATGTGAGTAATGTGTGAATTCTTTTTTCTGTGGATGTTGCAGTCTCCAGATATCAACTAAGGTGTTTTCTCGTAGGCAGTCGGTTATACTTTGAGGGTTGTAGTTACTACAAGTCTTTTTGTTGGAGGAACTATCCATCTTTAGGTTTAGTAACACGTTTAAGTCACCCCCTACCACCACCGCACCTGATTGTAGTTCTAAGATTTTATTGCTGGCTCTTCTTAGGAATTTAAGCTGGCCTGTGTTAGGGGCATACAAGCACACAAGGGTTACCTGCGTGTTGAAGAGAAGTCCTGTAAGGATTAGGATTCTCCCCTCTGGATCTTCAAATTTATTATTAAGTTGGAAATGAGTGTTTTTATGGAATAGGATGCCTACCCCTGATACTTTCTTTAGGGGATGGGAGTTAAAAAACCCTACAGGGTAATCTGGGGACGAAAATCTTGGGGGGTCTCGCCCCAAAAAATGGGTCTCCTGAACGAAGACTATGTCTCCTTCATGCTTCCTAAAGTGGTTTAAGGCAATTGACCTCTTAGTGGGTGAGTTAAGGCCCCTGCAATTTTGTGATAAAAGTTTAAGTTGGTGTAAGGGCATGTTTAATGTTGGTAAGTGATGAAGCGTTGAAGAGGAGCTTGAGATGGAATAAAGGGTACCTTATATAAGAGCAGAGTAGTCCTGGTGACGGGATAAGGTGGTCAGGAGCGTCATGAGAGGGCCTGTGAGTTATATCGTGAGGCGAAGAGTTCATTTGAACCCTATCAGTGTTATTCTTTCTGTGTACATGGCAGACCCGGACTGAGTGGCATAAGCTAACTTCTGTATCTGTGATGACAAAAATCATTATTGTACATGCAGTAACAAACATAATAGACAAAACAATGACTAACAAGAAATAAGAAACCAGAAACAAACATTGAGTCAGGCTGTAGAGCGCCCTGGCTGTATGGGGGAAAATGAACATGAAACCGAAAACAGTTTAGCTAGGGAGTGTTTGAAACATTCATATAATAGATGGTATAGCCTATTTTCTGTACATTTACCCTAGGGTATACTATATTTCTTCATATAGTAGCTATGCAAACCTCCTAATGGGGTAAATAAATTTAATTTTCATTTTATGTTGGTTTAGGAATTTACTTCATAGTGATTTAGTAACATTCCATCCACCAGCTGCTTCTTATTGATGATTAAGCAAACAAGATACAAATCCTTTTAGTTTGCTTTTACTGCTTATATTCTCTTTATAAACCTAAGTTTACAATCAGGGAGATGCTAAATCATTTTTGTTATCATTGTTCCTGGCTTAGTTGTTGGTTTTAAAAAATGAAGGGACCTTGAAACAATTAGAGATATAGATAAAATATTTAAATGGACTTTAAACATACAATTCCAAAGAGGATGTTTTTCATGTTTGTGAACACATTTGAAATGGATTTGAAGTGGGCCAAGTAGAAGGGAAATGTTACAGAATAAAAAATAAATAAATAAATAGGATTCCCATTGGCTTAGCATAATTTTAAAAAAAATGTATTATGTACTAAATAGCAGAGAAGAGATACTTTTAATGGTAAGTGCATCAGAGACCGTTTACTGCAAAATTTTCTTACTTTTAATTTGTTACCAATTATCTATTTTACCTGATAGTGTATTACATTGTTTACAAATAGCTAGTTTACCTTTATATCAGTATTTGGAATAGCTGATTTTGCTTGTGGTATTCCTACCTATACTGAAAGTTACTATACTAAAGTATAGGCTATTGACAAGCTATGTAAACACAGAAATTACACTCCCAGTGGGGGGTGGGAGAGAGAAAGTTCCAAAATGTTAATTTTCAATTGTTCGATCTACATATTATATAGAAATAGAGATAAGAAGGGGAGGCATTAGAGTTGTAAGATAAGGATGTCTGATCTCTCTGCAAGTTTAGCCTATTTTGGGCCAGATTACAAATGGAGCACTATTTTACGCTCCAGCTTAAGCGTTAACTGCGCTAGAAGTAAGCTTTTTGCATTAGTATGAGTTGAAAGCTAGTATAACAAGTCATCGGTAACGCATTAAGAGAAAAACAATTCTACAGTATACTGTCCCTTTAAGAGTTTATTTCATCATGTGCCAGGGATATTGGCAGTAAGGGTGCTTTCCTGTCTTTTTAGGTTTTAGAGAGTACATCAATTTATTTGTGCATTTTTTGGTGCTTTTGTGTAAAATTACAAAACGGCTTTGTCCGATTTTGTTTTGTTTTTTTGCAATGGAATATAATATAAAATGTTTCTATAAAAAATATTTTAATTGCAAAAAATGCATTATTTTTGATCTTCCAACCGGTTTATCAGATTTTCATTTAACACTTACAATTTTTAGTAAACCTGTCAAATGTAGCATTGCGTGTGATATTGAGATTACCATTAATTAATAAGCAAATTTGTCAGAATTTTTTTGTTGTTATTACTTAACTTTTTTTTTTTTTTGGAAGATTGTGGATGAAATGGAAAAGGAGAATTCGGAGCCAAACGAGATGTATGGTGATCAGCTGGTGAGCTCAAATGAGATGCTCTTGGCTCCCTCAGATCCCGTGGAAGAGAACCATCAGGTGGAAGAACAAGTGGTGCCTACAAATGTCCAAGATCCAGTGGACAATGTAGTAACAGAAAATATAGAAGAACTTAAGACCTTTAGTAGCGAAGAAGATGAAGAGGAGACAACATCCCATGAATCAGACAGTATACTTCCTCCTTCAGTCTTGGACCAAGCAAGTGTTATTGCTGAAAGGTTCATAAACAACATGTCCAGGCGCAGCAGCTTGGCTATAGATGATGGGAAAGTTGTTGGATACATAACTCCTAGGTTAACAAGCCGAAGCAGTAGTGCTATAAGTCTGGATAAAATTCCATATCAGAATGGACCCTCTGATCTTCTTCCACAACAAGATACAGGTGATGCTTTTGAGACTGTAACAGAGTCATCACTTAATAAAATGAACTCTGTCAGTACAGAGAATGTGTTTGAGGAGCGAGAGAGACAAACATGTAAGCGGAGGGAATCCATTCTTTCCATTCAAGACAGACAGCTCCTAGACAAAATAAAAACATACTATGATAATGCAGAACACCAAGATGCACAGTTTAGCATCAAGCGTAGAGAGAGCTTGACATACATTCCTGCTGGGCTTGTTAGGAACTCTGTCTTTAAAATTAACAGCCTTCCAAGATCTGAAACTCTCCAGAGTTGTTTGTCAAGACAAAGAATGAGCAGCTCTTCTAGTAATGCCAGCAACAAGAACAGCAGACATTCATCATGGTCAGATGTTCCCAGTGTCACCATTGAAAGAGAGCCAGAGTTGCCTAGTTCTCAAACACAACTGCCATTGGCACCAGCCAAGAATGGGACTGTAGAATATAATCTCCCTATTTCAGATGAAGAATTTAAATCCCCAGGGGAGATGATTAAAGTTTGGGATGAAATTGAGAAAGTTAGTGTCTGGAATGAGGAATCTATGGTTCAGAAAAGTAAAAAAGATGAAGATGTGACTTCTCCCAAAAGTGAAGACATACCTCCAAGAACTGTGGAGAATGGTTTTGGAACTCATGAGCCATTAATTATCCTTGAGGACAGTGACCTCAGCACTATAGCAGAAGAATCTCCAATTCCTACCCCAGAGAGCACCTCACCAAATCAGACTGTAAGTCATGCCAACAAAATGAGCATTAATGAACAGGACTTTAAAACGCCGATCAGGATCCATCCCAAGATCATGCAGCTTGCTAACTGCATGAACGAGGATATGTCAGAAAAGATGAAGAACAAGGTGTATCAGTTAGCCAGACAATATAGCCAAAGGATTAAAGCTAACAAGCCTATTCCACACAGACAGCTAAGAGAGATTGAGGAGGATCTGAGAAGAGGCAGTTTACCATCTGTGGAAGAGGAAAAGCAAGAAGAAAAAGGTGGGTGCTAGAGGAAACCAAACTACTGACCTTAATTATACTTTTAAATTATACAAAACTAGCGAGATGTGAAGCTAAATATATATTTATGTATAAAATAAAAAACTAGGTTTAGCCTCAAAACACTCACTAATATGTAGAAATAATTTTGAAATAACACTATAAAAATATTTACACACATTTTGGTAGTTGTTATGAAAAGCAGTGGCCATAGAAAACACTGAGGATCATTTGGTGGCAACCTTTCATTGTAAGCTGTGGTTTATTTTTTTGATGTAGTGTGGTTGCCGCTTGTATTAAAGAGACATGGAAGGCAAATTAAGTTTCATGATTCGGATAGAGCTTATAATATAAAATAAATTAGCCACATACAGATTGAGACTAAGAAGCATGCATGTCTTTTGAGTGTAACAATGTTAAATATCTCAAATAAATTGCACTCTCCTGAACTTTTAAAGCTATTATAGAACAAAGCTATATTTTATAAAGGATATCATGAGAAAAAGATTGAATTGGAAGTAAATTGGAAAGTTAAAGTACCATAAAATACTGCAGAATTGCCTAATCAGCAGATAGTAAAAAGGTAATGCAACATCACTTACTCTGGACTTCAAATGAGCAGTAGATATTTTTTTCTCTTTTTTGTGATAAATATGAAATGTATTCAATTTGACAGCCCCCTGTAAGCAAATTAGATGCTGGGTTGTCTACTTTAAAAATGTATATAGTTTTCATAGGTAATTGAAAAAACAAAACAAAGGCTCTATTTCTGGTTAAATGGAATTATAGCAAAAAATACTAACAATTCTCCGGTATTTTGGGCATGTTTTTCTCCAACATTCTCGGTAGCGGAGCAGTTGAGGTCAATATTTTTTAAATGCCAATTGGACCAGTGCATTTCACTGTTGAATAAAATCATTTTTGCAATATACTTGTATTGTCAAACATGCTTTTAGTAAAAGCTAACTTTTTTAAAAAAAAAATTAGCATGTGCATATAAAGCATATTTAAATATGCTTCATGCATCAGTATTTAAGAGTTTCTCTACGCAGAGAGCTGGCAGTGTCTATTATTGTGTTGGCTACAGCTAATTTTAAATGACACAAATCACTGCCAGCACACCAGAATATTTGTTTTAAAAGATAGATAATTCCTTTAATATCCATTCCCTAGTTTTGCATAACCAAAACAGTTATATTAATACACTTTGTACCTCTCTGATTACCTTGTATCTAAGCCTCTGCAAACAGCCCCCTTATTTCAGTTCTTTTAACAGACTTGTATTTTAGCCAATCAGTGCTGGCTCCTAGGAACTCCACATGCGTGAGCACAGTGTTATCTATATGAAACACATGAACTAACATCCTGTAGTGGTGAAAAAATGTAAAAATGAGAGGTGGCCTTCAAGGGCTTAGAAATTAGCATATGAACCTCCTAGGTTTAGCTTTCAACTAAGAATACTAAGAGAACAAAGCAAAATTGGTGATAGATGGAAATTTGAAAATTGTTTAAAATTACATGCCCTATCTGAATAATGAAAGATTGTTTTGGACTAGACTGTCCCTTTAAAGCATGAGTTAGTAATGAACAGTTAAATATTTAAGGGACAAACATTTCTAAGCTGGGGAAGGGACAATGGGCAGATGTCCCAACCCGTAGCAATTCTGCAAGACACGGGACAGGGTTAAAGTGATGGTAAACTTTAACCTTTTTAGTTACAATATTTGAAATCATAAACTAAAAGATGGGGACTTTAATTCATTAAAGGCTTTGGAAACGCTTCATTTTTTAAAATTACCCTTTCATGTTTTCCTATATGTCACCGTTTTTCCGCCCTTAACAATAATTCTGTTTCCTACTGCCACTGACGATTCACAATGTAGCCAATCTTATCGCGCCCAGTTTTCTTCAGCAGGTAAAATGGAGAATTGAGAGTACATTATACAATACAATGGATGAGAAGCCTTTCCAAAGCCTTTCATGAATGAAAGTCCCCATCTTTTAGTTTTTTATTACAAATATTGTAACAAAAAAGTTAAAGTTTACCATCACTTTAATGGATGTGAAAGGGCACAATTAAAATGTAAAAAAAAGATAAATGTTTAAACTAATATTGAAACTAGCAGGAACTACTTATGCTGTCACTTTTGAATAAATATGCATCTATGAGTCACTGGCAGATGAGTACTTTTCTCACAAATGTGTTTTGGAACAGGGACCAAAAAAGGACATTCTTTTTAAAAATGTAATACATTATAGTACTGTATAACTTTGAAGATGGAGTGAACATATAGATAACAAAATATGTAATGATACATTTTTAGGTAACTATAAATAATAGGATTGATAAATCCTGCAAGGGTTAAATCATAATTAAAGGTGTGCACCCAGGTGCAATGCGTTTCTGTGAACAGCATACAGACAGTGAGCTAACCAGGAAGAGCATACTTGTATAGTGTCTCTAATGAGAGGCTTAATAACATTCTTCTACCATATACCTAGTTGTCATTAAACGCTTTTACTGAGCATAGCTGATATGAAAGTGTAGAACCCCAACAGAGCATGAAGTATTTTTTCCCACGGTCATGTTTTCAAAAGGTCCAAGAATGGATTTAACTTGACAGGGAGACCATTATTTTGCATGTATTTAAAGGAACACGAAACACTTGCGAGATTGTAATATGAAATATTTATCGGATGAAATCTATATTCTTTAAAAATGAATCAGCCATGTCTGTGTTGATTGTTTTTATTTCTTTCATGTAATTAGCAAGAGTCCATGAGCTAGTGACGTATGGGATATACATTCCTACCAGGAGGGGCAAAGTTTCCCAAACCTCAAAATGCCTATAAATACACCCCTCACCACACCCACAATTCAGTTTTACAAACTTTGCCTCCGATGGAGGTGGTGAAGTAAGTTTGTGCTAGATTCTACGTTGATATGCGCTCCGCAGCAAGTTGGAGCCCGGTTTTCCTCTCAGCGTGCAGTGACTGTCAGAGGGATGTAAGGAGAGTATTGCCTATTTGAATGCAGTGATCTCGTTCTACGGGGTCTATTTCATAGGTTCTCTGTTATCGGTCGTAGAGATTCATCTCTTACCTCCCTTTTCAGATCGACGGTATACTCTTATATATACCATTACCTCTGCTGATTCTCGTTTCAGTACTGGTTTGGCTTTCTACAAACATGTAGATGAGTGTCCTGGGGTAAGTAAGTCTTATTTTCTGTGACACTCTAAGCTATGGTTGGGCACTTTGTTTATAAAGTTCTAAATATATGTATTCAAACATTTATTTGCCTTGACTCAGAATGTTCAACTTTCCTTATTTTCAGACAGTCAGTTTCATATTTGGGATAATGCATTTGATTTGATCATTTTTTCTTACCTTCAAAAATTTGACTCTTCCCTGTGGGCTGTTAGGCTCGCGGGGGCTGAAAATGCTTCATTTTTATTGCGTCATTCTTGGCGCGGACTTTTTTGGCGCAAAAAATTTGTTTCCGTTTCCGGCGTCATAGGTGTCGCCGGAAGTTGCGTCATTTTTTTGACGTTATTTTGTGCCAAAAATGTCGGCGTTCCGGATGTGGCGTCATTTTGGCGCCAAAAAGCATTTAGGCGCCAAATAATGTGGGCGTCTTATTGGCGCGAAAAATATGGGCGTCGCTTTTGTCTCCACATTATTTAAGTCTCATTTTTCTTTGCTTCTGGTTGCTAGAAGCTTGTTCTTTGGCATTTTTTCCCATTCCTGAAACTGTCATTTAAGGAATTTGATCAATTTTGCTTTATATATATGTTGTTTTTTCTCTTACATATTGCAAGATGTCTCACGTTGCATCTGAGTCAGAAGATACTACAGGAAAATCGCTGTCTAGTGCTGGATCTACCAAAGCTAAGTGTATCTGCTGTAAACTTTTGGTAGCTATTCCTCCAGCTGTTGTTTGTATTGTTTATCATGACAAACTTGTTAAAGCAGATAATATTTCCTTTAGTAAAGTACCATTGCCTGTTGCAGTTCCTTCAACATCTAAGGTGCAGAATGTTCCTGATAATATAAGAGATTTTGTTTCTGAATCCATAAAGAAGGCTATGTCTGTTATTTCTCCTTCTAGTAAACATAAAAAATCTTTTAAAATTTCTCTCCCTACAGATGAATTTTTAAATGAACATCATCATTCTGATTCTAATGACTCTTCTGGTTCAGAGGATTCTGTCTCAGAGGTTGATGCTGATAAATCTTCATATTTATTTAAAATGGAATTTATTCGTTCTTTACTTAAAGAAGTACTAATTGCTTTAGAAATAGAGGATTCTGGTCCTCTTGATACTAATTCTAAACGTTTGGATAAGGTATTTAAAGCTCCTGTGGTTATTCCAGAAGTCTTTCCTATTCCTAATGCTATTTCTGCAGTAATTTCCAAAGAATGGGATAAATTGGGTAATTCATTTACTCCTTCTAAACGTTTTAAGCGATTATATCCTGTGCCGTCTGACAGATTAGAATTTTGGGACAAAATCCCTAAAGTTGATGGGGCTATTTCTTCCCTTGCTAAACGTACTACTATTCCTACGTCAGATGGTACTTTGTTTAAGGACCCTTTAGATAGGAAAATTGAATCCTTTCTAAGAAAAGCTTTTCTGTGTTCAGGTAATCTTCTTAGACCTGCTATATCTTTGGCTGATGTTGCTGCAGCTTCAACTTTCTGGTTGGAAACTTTAGCGCAACAAGTAACACATCATGATTCTCATGATATTATTATTCTTCTACAGCATGCTAATAATTTTATCTGTGATGCCATTTTTGATATTATCAGAGTTGATGTCAGGTTTATGTCTCTAGCTATTTTAGCTAGAAGAGCTTTATGGCTTAAAACTTGGAATGCTGATATGGCTTCTAAATCAACTTTACTTTCCATTTCTTTCCAGGGTAACAAATTATTTGGTTCTCAGTTGGATTCCATTATTTCAACTGTTACTGGTGGGAAAGGAACTTTTTTACCACAGGATAAAAAATCTAAAGGTAAAAGCAGGGCTAATAATCGTTTTCGTTCCTTTCGTTTCAACAAAGAACAAAAGCCTGATCCTTCATCCTCAGGAGCAGTTTCAGTTTGGAAACCATCTCCAGTCTGGAATAAATCCAAGCCAGCTAGAAAGGCAAAGCCTGCTTCTAAGTCCACATGAAGGTGCGGCCCTCATTCCAGCTCAGCTGGTAGGGGGCAGGTTACGTTTTTTTCAAGGAAATTTGGATCAATTCTGTTCACAATCTTTGGATTCAGAGCATTGTTTCAGAAGGGTACAGAATTGGTTTCAAGATGAGACCTCCTGCAAAGAGATTTTTTCTTTCCCGTGTCCCAGTAAATCCAGTAAAAGCTCAAGCATTTCTGAAATGTGTTTCAGATCTAGAGTTGACTGGAGTAATTATGCCAGTTCCAGTTCCGGAACAGGGGATGGGGTTTTATTCAAATCTCTTCATTGTACCAAAGAAGGAGAATTCCTTCAGACCAGTTCTGGATCTAAAAATATTGAATCGTTATGTAAGAATACCAACGTTCAAGATGGTAACTGTAAGGACTATCTTGCCTTTTGTTCAGCAAGGGAATTATATGTCCACAATAGATTTACAGGATGCATATCTGCATATTCCGATTCATCCAGATCATTATCAGTTCCTGAGATTCTCTTTTCTGGACAAGCATTACCAGTTTGTGGCTCTGCCGTTTGGCCTAGCTACAGCTCCAAGAATTTTTACAAAGGTTCTCGGTGCCCTTCTGTCTGTAATCAGAGAACAGGGTATTGTGGTATTTCCTTATTTGGACGATATCTTGGTACTTGCTCAGTCTTTACATTTAGCAGAATCTCATACGAATCGACTTGTGTTGTTTCTTCAAGATCATGGTTGGAGGATCAATTTACCAAAAAGTTCTTTGATTCCTCAGACAAGGGTAACCTTTCTGGGTTTCCAGATGGATTCAGTGTCCATGACCCTGTCTTTAACAGACAAGAGACGTCTAAAATTGATTGCAGCTTGTCGAAACCTTCAGTCACAATCATTCCCTTCGGTAGCCTTATGCATGGAAATTCTAGGTCTTATGACTGCTACATCGGACGCGATCCCCTTTGCTCGTTTTCACATGCGACCTCTTCAGCTCTGTATGCTGAAGCAATGGTGCAAGGATTACACGAAGATATCTCAATTAATATCTTTAAAACCGATTGTTCGACACTCTCTAACATGGTGGACAGATCACCATCGTTTAATTCAGGGGGCTTCTTTTGTGCTTCCGACCTGGACTGTAATTTCAACAGATGCAAGTCTCACAGGTTGGGGAGCTGTGTGGGGATCTCTGACGGCACAAGGAGTTTGGGAATCTCAGGAGGTGAGATTACCGATCAATATTTTGGAACTCCGTGCAATTTTCAGAGCTCTTCAGTTTTGGCCTCTTCTGAAGAGAGAATCGTTCATTTGTTTTCAGACAGACAATGTCACAACTGTGGCATACATCAATCATCAAGGAGGGACTCACAGTCCTCTGGCTATGAAAGAAGTATCTCGAATTTTGGTTTGGGCGGAATCCAGCTCCTGTCTAATCTCTGCGGTTCATATCCCAGGTATAGACAATTGGGAAGCGGATTATCTCAGTCGCCAAACGTTGCATCCGGGCGAATGGTCTCTTCACCCAGAGATATTTCTTCAGATTGTTCAAATGTGGGAACTTCCAGAAATAGATCTGATGGCGTCCCATCTAAACAAGAAACTTCCCAGGTATCTGTCCAGATCCCGGGATCCTCAGGCGGAGGCAGTGGATGCATTATCACTTCCTTGGAAGTATCATCCTGCCTATATCTTTCCGCCTCTAGTTCTTCTTCCAAGAGTAATCTCCAAGATTCTGAAGGAATGCTCGTTTGTTCTGCTGGTAGCTCCGGCATGGCCTCACAGGTTTTGGTATGCGGATCTTGTCCGGATGGCCTCTTGCCAACCGTGGACTCTTCCGTTAAGACCAGACCTTCTGTCACAAGGTCCTTTTTTCCATCAGGATCTGAAATCCTTAAATTTAAAGGTATGGAGAGTGAACGCTTGATTCTTGGTCAAAGAGGTTTCTCTGACTCTGTGATTAATACTATGTTACAGGCTCGTAAATCTGTATCTCGAGAGATATATTATAGAGTCTGGAAGACTTATATTTCTTGGTGTCTTTCTCATCATTTTTCTTGGCATTCTTTTAGAATACCGAGAATTTTACAGTTTCTTCAGGATGGTTTAGATAAGGGTTTGTCCGCAAGTTCTTTGAAAGGACAAATCTCTGCTCTTTCTGTTCTTTTTCACAGAAAGATTGCTATTCTTCCTGATATTCATTGTTTTGTACAAGCTTTGGTTCGTATAAAACCTGTTATTAAGTCAATTTCTCCTCCTTGGAGTTTGAATTTGGTTCTGGGAGCTCTTCAAGCTCCTCCGTTTGAACCTATGCATTCATTGGACATTAAATTACTTTCTTGGAAAGTTTTGTTCCTTTTGGCCATCTCTTCTGCCAGAAGAGTTTCTGAATTATCTGCTCTTTCTTGTGAGTCTCCTTTTCTGATTTTTCATCAGGATAAGGCGGTGTTGCGAACTTCTTTTGAATTTTTACCTAAAGTTGTGAATTCCAACAACATTAGTAGAGAAATTGTGGTTCCTTCATTATGTCCTAATCCTAAGAATTCTAAGGAGAAATCGTTGTATTCTTTGGATGTTGTTAGAGCTTTGAAATATTATGTTGAAGCTACGAAATCTTTCCGTAAGACTTCTAGTTTATTTGTTATCTTTTCCGGTTCTAGAAAAGGCCAGAAAGCTTATGCCATTTCTTTGGCATCTTGGTTGAAATCTTTAATTCATCTTGCCTATGTTGAGTCGTGTAAAACTCCGCCTCAAAGAATTACAGCTCATTCTACTAGGTCAGTTTCTACTTCCTGGGCGTTTAGGAATGAAGCTTCGGTTGACCAGATTTGCAAAGCAGCAACTTGGTCCTCTTTGCATACTTTTACTAAATTCTACCATTTTGATGTATTTTCTTCTTCTGAAGCAGTTTTTGGTAGAAAAGTACTTCAGGCAGCGGTTTCAGTTTGAATCTTCTGCTTATGTTTGTCGTTAAACTTTATTTTTGGGTGTGGATTATTTTCAGCAGGAATTGGCTGTCTTTATTTTATCCCTCCCTCTCTAGTGACTCTTGTGTGGAAAGATCCACATCTTGGGTAGTCATTATCCCATATGTCACTAGCTCATGGACTCTTGCTAATTACATGAAAGAAAACATAATTTATGTAAGAACTTACCTGATAAATTCATTTCTTTCATATTAGCAAGAGTCCATGAGGCCCGCCCTTTTTTTGTGGTGGTTATGATTTTTGTATAAAGCACAATTATTCCAATTCCTTATTTTATATGCTTTCGCACTTTTTTATCACCACACTTCTTGGCTATTCGTTAAACTGAATTGTGGGTGTGGTGAGGGGTGTATTTATAGGCATTTTGAGGTTTGGGAAACTTTGCCCCTCCTGGTAGGAATGTATATCCCATACGTCACTAGCTCATGGACTCTTGCTAATATGAAAGAAATGAATTTATCAGGTAAGTTCTTACATAAATTATGTTTTTTTTTTAATTGTGTTACACATGTATTTAAAGGGACATTAAAAAAGTAAAGAGACAGTCTTGTCAAAATAAAACTTTCATGATTCAGATAGGGCATGCAGTTTTAAACAACTTTCCAATTTACTTTCTCTTGTAAGGTGTATCCAGTCCACGGATTCATCCATTACTTGTGGGATATTCTCCTTCCCAACAGGAAGCTGCAAGAGGATCACCCACAGCAGAGCTGTCTATATAGCTCCTCCCCTAACTGCCACCTCCCAGTCATTCTCTTGCAGCTCTCAACAAGGGAAGCAGCTAGAGAGATGTGGTGCATTAATGTAGTTTATCTTCAATCAACAGTTTATTTTCAAATGGTACCGGAGTTGTACTATTTTAGCCTCAGGCAGAAAGTTGAAGAAGAGTCTGCCTGTGGTCTTTGATGATCTTAGCAGGTTGTAACTAAGATCCATTGCTGTTCTCACACATAACTGAAGAGATGGGTAACTTCAGCTGGGGGAATAGCGTGCAGGGTCTCCTGCTCTGAGGTATGTGCAGTTTTAAGTTTTTCTAGAGAAATGATATGCTAGAAAATGCTGACAATACCGGATTTATTTAAGGTAAGCCTGATTACAGTGATTTAATAACGACTGGTATCATGCTTGCTGTAAAGGGTAATATTTTTATTATTTACTCACATTACTGAATAGATATAACGTTTGCTTGAGGTGTATAAACGTTTATTTCATATTGGTGATAAAACTTTATTCTGGGGCCCAGTTTTTCCACATGGCTGACTAGATTTTGCCTAGGGATAGTTTTTTAAGGCCCTCTCACTATGAGTACAGGTTGGGAGGGGCCTATTTTCCATTAGTTTTTGCAGCTTGAGACATCCAGCTTCCCTGAAGGAGTCCCCTGAACATATAGGACCTCTCTAAGGGGTTTTTGTGCCTTCCAAAGTCGTTGTATGGGCAGGTAGGGCCACAGTAGAGCTGTGGCAGTTTGTTGTGACTGTTTAAAAACGTTTATATCGTTTTTTTGATCCGGTTTTGAAACTAAGGGGTTAATCATCCATTTGCAAGTGGGTGCAATGCTCTTTCAGTCTATTATACACACTGTAAAAATTTCGTAAGATTTACTGCTTTTTTCACTGTTTTAGCAGTTTGTGATTGTTTTTTTTCTCTTAAAGGCACAGTACCGTTTTTATTTTTTGCTTGTTCACAGTTATTAAAGTGTTTTCCAAGCTTGCTGGTCTCATTACTAGTCTGTTTAAACATGTCTGACATAGAGGAAACTCATTGTTCATTATGTTTAGAAGTCATTGTGGAACCCCCTCTTAGAATGTGTACCAAATGCACTGATTTTACTATAGATTACAAAGACCATATTCTGGCTTTAAAAAATTTATCACCAGAAGAAATTGACAAGGAGGAAGTTATGCCGTCTAACTCTCCCCACGTGTCAGATCCTATAAATCCCGCTCAGGGGACGCCAAGTACATCTAGCGCGCCCATTGCGTATACCTTGCAAGACATGGCGGCAGTTATGAATCATACCCTTACAGAGGTATTATCTAAACTGCCAGGATTGCAAGGAAAGCGAGACAGCTCTGGGACTAGAATAAATACAGAGCTCTGACGCTTTAGTAGCTATCTCTGATACACCCTCACAATATAATGAAGCTGAAGCAGGGGAGCTTCAATCTGTGGGTGATTTTTCTGATTCAGGGAAGATACTTCAAGCTTAAATTTAAATGTAGACATATCAGAATCAGATTGAACACCTCCGCGTATTGCTCAGGGAGGTTTTAGCAACTCTGGACGACTGTGACACTATTGTAGTCCCAGAGAAATTATGTAGATTGGATAAATACTATGCAGTACCTACTTACACTGATGTTTTTCCAATCCCTAAAAGGTTTTCTGAAATTATTACTAAGGAATGGGATAGACCAGGTGTACCGTTCTCTCCCCCTCCTGTTTTTAAAAAGATGTTTCCTATAGACGCCGCTACACGGGACTCATGGCAGACGGTCCCTAAGGTGGAGGGAGCAGTTTCTACTCTAGCTAAGCGTACCACTATCCCTGTCGAGGACAGTTGTGCTTTTCTAGATCCAATGGATAAAAAATTAGAGGGTTACCTTAAGAAAATTTTTATTCAACAAGGTTTTATTCTCCAGCCTCTTGCATGCATTGCCCCAGTCACTGCTGCCGCGGCTTTCTGGTTTGAGTCCCTAGAGGAGGCTCTACAGGTTGAAACCCCGTTGGAAGATATTATTGACAAGCTTAGGGCCCTTAAGCTAGCCAATTCATTTGTTTCTGACGCCGTTGTTCATTTAACCAAGCTAACGACTAAAAATTCAGGTTTTGCTATTCAGGTGCATAGGGCGCTATGGCTTAAATCCTGGTCAGCTGACGTGACTTCAAAGTCTAAACTTCTCAACATTCCCTTCAAAGGACAGATCCTATTCGGGCCTGGACTGAAGGAGATCATTTCTGACATCACTGGAGGAAAAGGTCACGCCCTTCCTCAAGACAGGTCCAACAAATTAAGGACCAAACAGTCTAGTTTTCGGCCCTTTCGAAAATTCAAGAGTGGCGCAGCTTCAACTTCCTCTAACACAAAACAAGAGGGAACTTTTGCCCAGTCTAAGCCGCTCTGGAGACCTAACCAGGCTTGGAACAAGGGGAAACAGGCCAAGAAGCCTGCTGCTGCCTCTAAGACAGCATGAAGGAGCAGCCCCCGATCCGGAAACGGATCTAGTAGGGGGCAGACTCTCTCTTCGCCCAGGCTTGGGAAAGAGATGTCCAGGATCCCTGAGCATTGGAAATTGTGTCCAAGGGTTATCTTCTGGAATTCAAAACCTCTCCCCCAAAAGGGAGATTTCATCTCTCACTTTTATCTGCAAACCAGATAAAGAGAGAAGCATTCTTACATTGTGTTTCAAGACCTCTTAGTTATGGGAGTGATCCACCCAGTTCCGCAGGAGGAACAGGGACAGGGCTTTTATTCAAATCTGTTTGTTGTTCCCAAGAAAGAGGGAACATTCAGACCCAATCTTAGATCTCAAGATCTTAACAAATTTCTCAGAGTCCCATCCTTCAAGATGGAAACTATTCGAACCATCCTTCCCTATGATACAGGAGGGTCAATACAGGCACTACCAGTTTGTGGCTCTTCCCCTTCGGGTTGACCATGGCACCAAGAATCTTTACCTAAGGTTCTAGGGGTCCCCTTCTAGCGGTCCTAAGGCGCGGGCTATAAGCAGTAGCCCCTTACTCAGACGACATTCTGATACAGGCGTCGACTTTTCAAGTTTGCCAGGTCTCACATGGACATTGTTCTGGCATTTCTGAGGTCGCATGAGTGGAAAGTGAACGAAGAAAAAAGTTTTCTATCCCCTCTCACAAGAGTTTCCTTCCTAGAACTCTGATAAATTCTGCAGAAATGAAGATTTACCTGACAGAGGCCAGGTTGTCAAAACTTCTAAATTCCTGCTGTGTTCTTTATTCTACCTTCTCGTCCTTCAGTGGCTCAGTGTATGGAAGTAATCGGCTTAATGGTAGCGGCAATGGACATAGTGCCGTTTGCCCGCCTACATTCTCAGACCGCTGCAACTCTGCATGCTCAGTCCAGTGAAATGGGGATTACACAGATTTGTCCCCTCTACTAAATCTGGATCAATAGTAACGACAGATGCCAGCCTTCTGGGCTGGGGTGCAGTCTGGAACTCCCTGAAGGCTCAGGGCTTGTGGACTCAGGAGGAGACACTCCTTCCGATAAACATTCTGGAACTAAGAGCAATATTTCAATGCTCATCAGGCTTGGCCTCAGCTAGCTGCGGTCAGGTTCATCAGATTTCAGTCGGACAACATCACGACTGTAGCTTACATCAACCATCAAGGGGGAACAAGGAGTTCCCTAGCATTGTTGGAGGTTTCAAAAATAATTCTATGGGCAGAGGTTCACTCTTGCCATCTATCAACTATCCTATCCCAGGAGTAGAGAACTGGGAGGGCGGATTTTCTAAGTCGTAGCAGACTTTTCATCCGGGGGAGTGGGAACTCCATCCGGAGGTTTTTGCACAATTGATTCAACTTTGGGGCAAACCAGAACTGGATCTCATGGCGTCTCGTCATAACGCCAAGCTTCCTTGTTACGGGGTTCAGGTCCAGGGATCCAAGGGCAGCGCTGATAGCGCCTTGGTCTTTCAACCTGGCTTATGTGTTTCCACCGTTTCGTCTGCTCCCTCATCTGATTGCCAAGATCAAGCACGAGAGAGCTTCAGTGATTTTGATAGCTCCTGCGTGGCCACGCAGGACTTGGTAGGCAGATCTGGTGGACATGTCATCCTTTCCACCTTGGACTCTGCCGCTGAGGCAGGACCTTCTACTTCAAGGTCCCTTCAAATATCCAAAGCAATTTCTCTGCGTTTGGACTGCTTGGAGATTGAACGCTTGATTTTGTCCAAAACGTGGTTTTTCCGAGTCGGTCATTGATACCTTAATTCAGGCTCGAAAGCCTGTCACCAGGAAAATCTATCATAAGATAATGGTGTAAATTATCTTCATTGGTGTGAATCCAAGGGTTACTCATGGAGTAAAGTCAGGATTCCCAGGAATTTGTCTTTTCTCCAAGAAGGATTGAGAAGGGATTGTCAGCTAGTTCCTAAAGGGACAGATTTCTGCTCTGTCTATTCTTTTGGCACAAGCGTCTGGCGGATGTTTCAGGCGGTTTGTCAGGCTTTAGTTAGAATCAAGCCTGTGTTTAAACCTGTTGCTCAGCCATGGAGTTTAAATTTAGTTCTTAAAGTTCTTGGTAGCTATCTCTTCGGCTCGAAGAGTTTTCAGAGTTATCTGCCTTGCAGTGTGATTCCCCTTATCTGATCTTCCATGCAGATAAGGTAGTTTGGCGTACCAAACCTGGGTTTCTTCCTAAGGTGGTATCCAATAAGAATATCAATCAAGAGATAGTTGTTTCCGTCACTGTGTCCCTAATCCTTCTTCAAAGAAGGAACGTCTATTACACAATCTTGACGTGGTTTCGTGCTTTAAAAGTTTTATTTACAAGCTACTAAAGATTTTCCGTCAAACAACTGCATTGTTTCTTGCCTAATCTGGACAGAGGAAAGGCCAAAAGGCTTCAGCAACTTCTCTTTCTTTTTGGTTAAGAAGTAATAATCCGCTTAGCTTATGAGACTGCTGGCCAGCAGCCTCCTGTAAGAATTACAGCTCATTCCACTAGAGCGGGTGGCTTCCACATGGGGCCTTTAAAAATGAGGCTTCTGTTTAAACAGATTTGTAAGGCGTCGACTTGGTCTTCGCTTTCATACTTTTCTAAATTCTAAAAAATGTATACTTTTTGCTTCTTCGGAGGCTATTTTTGGGAGAAATGTCTTACAGGCAGCCTGCCTTGTCCCTCCCTTCATCCGTGTCCTATAGCTTTGGTATTGGTATCCCACAAGTAATGGATGAATCCGTGACTGGATACACCTTACAAGAGAAAAACAAATTTTAGGCTTACCTGATAAATTTATTTCTCTTGTTGTGTATCCAGTCCACGGCCCGCCCTGTCATTTTAAGGCAGGTGTTTTTTAATTTTTAAACTACAGTCACCACTGCACCCTATAGTTTCTCCTTTCTCTTGCTTGTCTCTCGGTCGAATGACTGGGAGGTGGGCAGTTAGGGGAGGAGCTATATAGACAGCTCTGCTGTGGGTGATCCCTCTTGCAGCTTCCTGTTTGGAAGGAGAATATCCCACAAGTAATGGATGAATCCGTTGGACTGGATACACCACAAGAGAAATAAATTTATCAGGTAAGCATAAATTTTGTTTTTATTGTCAAATTTGCTTTGCACTCTTGGTATTCATTGTTGAAAGCTAAACCTATGTAGTCTCATATGCTAATTTCTAATTCCCTTGAAGGCCGCCTCTTATCTTAGGGCATTTTGACAGTTTTTTCACAGCCAGGCAGTACTAGTTCATGTGTGCCACATAGATATTTGTGCTCACACTCCTGTGGCTTTATTTATGAGTCAGAACTGATTGGCTGAAATGCAAGTCTGCCAACTAGAACTGAAATAAGGGGGCACGAGTCTGCAGAGGCTTAAATAAAAGTAATCACAGTGGTAAAAACATATATTAATATAACCGTGTTGGTTTTGAAAAGCTGTGGGATTATCTATCTTGGTTAAAAAAAATAACATTTCTGTAGTAGACTGTTCCTTCAAGTCTTTGTGTTAAGCATTACATTTTTACTTTATATATTTGTAATATGAAGCTTAGAAAAAGTGTCTTAAAAGTACCAAACAAAACTGTAGTTGGCAGGGACAGACTAGTTATTGCTCTGCTTTTAACAAATCCTATAAAATGGATTAGGACCTAATTTTAATCCCAGGAAAATGGTTTAATATAAATATAACTTTATACACACAGGAGGCTAGATTACGAGTTATTGCGTTATGAGGGGTGCGGGTGCTAACTTGCACGTTATAGTCATCCGCTAACTTCCTTACAGCGCTGGTATTACAGGTTTATAAAAACCCGGAGTTAACAAGGGCAAAAAGTGAGCGTAGAGCAAAATTGAGCTCTATACGCACTCCAATACCAGCGCTGCTTGAAAAGCTGCGGTGAGCTGGTTTTACGTGCTTGTGCGCTATTTCCCCATAGACATCAATGGGGAGAGCTCGCTGAAAAAAAGTCTAAACACCTGCAAAAAAGCAGTGTAAACTCTCCTTAAAGCAGCCCCATGATTCCTATGGGGGAAACAAAATTTATGGTTTAACACCTAACACTCTAACAATGAACCCGAGTCTAAACACCTCTAATCTTTACACTTATTAACCCCTAATCGTGCCACCCCCGACATCACCGGACACCTACATTATACTATATAACCCTAATAAGCGCTCCGGACATCGCCACCACTATAATAAACATATTAACCCCTAAACCGCCGCACTCCTGCATCACAAACACTATTTGAATATTAACCCCTAATCTGCCGCCTCTAACATTGCCCGCCACCCTACCTACAATTATTAACCCCTAATCTGCCGCCCCCAACGCCACTATACTAAATTTATTACCCCCTAAACCTAAGTCTAACCCTAACACCACCCCCTAACTTAAATATAATTAAAATAAATCTAAATAAAAATACTATCATTACCTAAATAATTCCTATTTAAAACTAAATACTTACCTGTAAAATAAACCTAAGATAGCTTACAATATAACTTATATTCACATTGAAGTTATCTTAGGTTTTATTTTTATTTCACAGGCAAGTTGTGTATTTATTTTAACTAGGTAGAATAGTTACTAACTAGTTATTAACTATTTACTAACTACCTAGGCTAAAATAAATACAAATTTACCTGTAAAATAAAACCTAACCTGTCTTACACTAACACCTAACCTTACACTACAATTAAATAAATTACCTAAATTAAATACAGTTACCTAAAGTACAAAAACAAAACACTAAATTACAACAAAATAATAAAAAATTATCGTGATATTTAAACTAATTAATACCTAATCTAATAGCCCAATCAAAATAAAAAAAGCCCCCTAGCCTAAACAAACTACCAATAGCCCTTAAAAGGGCCTTTTGTGGGGCATTGCCCCAAAGAAATCAGCTCTTTTACCTGTAAAAAAAATTACAAGCAACCCCAACAGTAAAACCCACCACCCACACAACCAAACCCCCCAAATAAAATCCTAACTAAAAAATACCTAAGCTCCCCAGTTGCCCTGAAAGGGCATTTGGATGGGCATTGCCCATAAAAGGGCATTTAGCGCTTTTTCAAGTGCCTAACCCTAAACTAAAAATAAAACCCCACCCAATAAACCCTTAAAAAAAAAAACCTAACACTAACCCCCCGAAGATCCACTTAGTTTTGAAGACTGGACATCCATCCTAAACGAAGCCTGGAGAAGTCTTCATCCAAGCGGCAAGAAGTCCTCAACGAAGCCGGGAGAAGTCTTCAATCCAAGCCGGCAGAAGTGGTCCTCCAGACAGGCAGAAGTTTTCATCCAGACGGCGTGGAGCGGGTCCATCTTCAAGACATCCGGCGTGGAGCATCCTCTTCAATCAATGCCTTCTTCCAGAATGAAGGTTTCCTTTAAGTGATGTCATCCAAGATGGCGCCCATTGCATTCCGATTGGCTGATAGAATTCTATCAGCCAATCTGGAATTAAAGGTGAAAAAATCCTGTTGGCTGATGCAATTCAGCCAATAGGATGAGCTTGCATTCTAATTGGCTGATTGGAACAGCCAATAGAATTTGAGCTCAATCTTATTGCTGATTGGATTATTTCACCTTTAATTGCCGATTGGCTGATAGAATTCTATCAGCCAATCGGAATCAAGGGACGCCATCATTGGATGACGTCACTTAAAGGAACCTTCATTCTGGGAAGAAGACTTCGATTGAAGAGGATGCTCCGCGCCGGATGTCTTGAAAGATGTGACCGCGCCGGGATGGATGAAGATAGAAGATGCCGTCTGGATGAAGACTTCTGCCCGTCTGGAGGGACCACTTCTCCCGGCATCGTTGAAAACTACTTGCCGCTTGGATGAAGACTTCTCCCGGCTTCGTTAGGATGGATGTCCGGTCTTCAAAACTGTAAGTGGATCTTCAGGGGTTAGTGTTAGTTTTTTTAAGGGTTTATTGGGAGGGGTTTTATTTATTTTTTTTAGGGTTTTTTTTTATTTATGGGGGGCTTTTTTATTTGATAGGGCTATATCGATTAGGTGTAATTAGTTTTAAATATCTTATCATTACTTTTTTTATTTAGTGTAATTTAGTGTTTTGTTTTTTAAATTTAGGTAATTGTATTAATTTAGATATTTATATTAATTGTAGTGTAAGGGTTAGGTGTTGGTGTAACTCAGGTTAGGTTTTATTTTTACAGGTAAATTTGTATTTATTTTAGCTAGGTAGTTAGTAAATTGTTAATAACTATTTATTAACTATTCTACCTAGTTAAAATAAATACAAACTTGCCTGTAAAATAAAAATAAACCTAAGATAGATACAATGATATTAGTTATATTGTAGCTAGCTTAGGGTTTATTTTATGGTAGTATTTAGTTTTAAATAGGAATTATTTAGGTAATGATAGGAATTTTTATTTAGATTTATTTTAATTATATTTAAGTTAGGGGGGTGTTAGGGTTAGACTTGGGTTTAGGGGTTAATAAATTTAGTATAGTGGCGGTGACGTTGGGGGCGGCAGATTAGGGTTAATAAATGTAGGTAGGTGGTGGCGATGTTAGGGGTGGCATATTAGGGGTAATATTATTTAACTAGTGTTTGCGATGCTGGGAGTGGGGCGGTTTAGGGGTTAATATGTTTTAGTGGCAGCAGTATTAGGGGTTAATAATTTTATTTTATTATTAGCGATGCGGGAGGGCCTCGGTTTATGGGTTAATAGGTAGTTTATGGGTGTTATTGTACTTTTTAGCACTTTAGTTATGAGTTTTATGTTACAGCTTTGTAGCATAAAACCCATAACTACTGACTTTCAGTTTATGGTATTGTTGTTGGCGGTATAGGGTGTACCGCTCACTTTTTGGCCTCCCAGGCAGACTCGTAATACTGGCGCTGTGGTAGTCCCATTGAAGAAAGACTTTTTACGGGCCAAAAAAGTGGTGTGGTACAGATATAACTGCAAGACTCGTAATAGCAGTGGTAGTGAAAAAGAGCCTTAACGCTTCTTTTTCACTCATAACGCAAAACTTGTAATCTAGCGAGTGTATGCTGCAGTTTGTCTGACCAAGCGACATACTACACAGTGAATGCTTAAAGAAGTGTACAAACTCATTTACAGCTATCCCTATTTAAGCTACAATCCAGGAAGGTAAAGGCATGCACCACGTGTTTCAAGTGGTTTATTCCATGACTGCTCTAAAGCAGCAAAAGCCTTCATATTTTGTTAACAAAGTGACAGTTTTACATACTTTAAAAACATTTTATTTTGTATGTGGCCCCTTTGAAAGTCAGTTCTCTAATGTGAGACGTTATTTCAATATACATATTTGCTGCAAAATACAGCTGGACTTTGTACTTGTTCCAATTTCTCCCATGGAATCTATTAGATGGGGAATAGAAAGAAATATATCCCTGTCTGTTTAAATACCTGTTAAATAAATTATTACTAAGTTGAATCAGTTCTAAACCACCTTAAGGAAAGAGAAGAGGGCAGGCTTCCCCAGTCCCTTTACTGCACATGTGCAAACAGAGTTCATGCTATATCTGTGTAGTGGTTTGTGATTGGTTAGCAATGGTTCTTTTGTTCTGGGGTACAGTGAAATCAATGAAAAAAATAAATATAAAACAATGTGCTCATTTGACAAAATAAAGCTGCATTTTTTAATGCAAACTGTGTCTGGCTACAGATTTATTCATTACTCACCAATTTTATAGTATACAACTTCACTTCACATTTCTCTCTTTATTTTTTCCAGGTAAACTGAAGCCAACGTTGTCTCTTCCAGCCTATGACCACATTGTCCTCCAAGAACACAGCCCAACCACACCCACATCTGCCTCATTCAGAGAGAAATCACCCAAGCGTCTGTCCTTCTCCAATTCTTGTGATAGCCCCGAAACTGCCTCACCTGTGAAGTCTGACTGTAGGAGCCCTCTTAGTCCTGTCAATACTGAAAAATTCCATTGGCCAGAGGTCAGAGAGCTTCGATCTAGATATATTGGGTCATCTATTACAGGCAAGACCCTTCCTGTCAACAGGAGTCATTCTGTGCCAGATAAAATGGTTGAACACGAAGAGAAACAAAACAAAGCAAACATTAGCCACTCGCATAGCATGAATGTTAAATGCACAGAGAGTGTAAATTGCAAGTCAACAGAAATGAGCCCTCCCAACACCAAAATATTGGTCCAAGTTGACCAGACTTCATCACCCAAACTAAATATTGACTTAGGGACCACCTTGCAGAGCAACAGGGATTCTGGGCAAGGTCTAGATAGCTTGTATTACATAAGTGCAGAAGCACCGCTTGAGAACAATAAAAAAGTGATTGTTGTGGAAAAAGGTTCCGCTGGGCAAAGATATTGCGGATTATTCTACAAATGATCTAGAAAACGATGATACCTTTGTCCATATCAGATCTCCCACCACGCGAGAGAAAATTTCTATTAAAGCTGTCATTGAACGATGCAAAGCTTACCAGGACTCTGAGGAATATAGAAGGAGAGAGGGGTCCTTAAAAACAGAGGAAGGAACCACTGCAGATCTTACACATCCAGAATCCAGCCAAGAGCAGAACCTTTTGCAAGATGGGAGCCAGCAAACTCGGGTTAAAAACTTGAGGGAGAAATTTCAGTCTTGAAATCGAGTGGTAGCAAGCACACTGATCTTCAGTAGTAAATTTAGATCAATCAGAGCAAACATTAGACAGACTTCCAATGGAAGGTTCTTTTATGGAAATATTTTTGTGACCACTAGAAATGAAATAGTTGCAATTTATTATTAAAGACTGATGGCTGTAATTTAAATAAGAACAGCACTTTGTATATAATTTTTTTTTTTTTTTAATTTCGCTCCAGGACAGATTTTGTGGCATTGCCTACTAAAGATATAAAAAGAATCATCCTTGGTCCTTCAGAAGGGATATTCTGGTTTTATAATTTTTTAAAACTGTAACCATCACTAAGCTGTTGGTTCTTAACATCCCATTAATATTGTATGGCTCTGTATTAGAGGAACCAAAAGATTGCTTTTTTCTTCTATGATGAAATCACTAACACTTTTGCTGCTAGATGGGGTTTTTCATCACATTCCATGACACATCTGACAGTGCAAGGGTTAAAAACCTTTTTATACATTTTCAGCTACTCTTAATGTTAAGAAAAAGATTACGGTTTCTTGTGCTATTTATTGGGGGGGGGGGTATTTTTTTTTTCCTCCCAGTCTTTTTCCATTTAATATTTCAGATCCATGTCATATATAAATTGCATTTGTCTGTAATTCTGTGTACTATAAATACAGTTCATCCTGTAAAGTTCTGTTCAGTAATTTATAAGGAAGGTCTCCTTAGCAAAATGAGAGCAGTATAAGTTAACTCATTGCACAACTCAATAAACCAATTAAAATGCAAAGTACTTTGTTGTGTGCCATTAACGTTTACATTACCTACTAGGGTTCGGCAAGCCAACAAATCACATTTCTTTCATGTAATTAGCAAGAGTCCATGAGCTAGTGACGTATGGGATATACATTCCTACCAGGAGGGGCAAAGTTCCCAAACCCTCAAAATGCCTATAAATACACCCCCTCACCACACCCACAATTCAGTTTTACAAACTTTGCCTCCTATGGAGGTGGTGAAGTAAGTTTGTGCTAGATTCTACGTTGATATGCGCCCCGCAGCAGGTTGGAGCCCGGTTTTCCTCTCAGCGTGCAGTGAATGTCAGAGGGATGTGAGGAGAGTATTGCCTATTTTGAATGCAGTGATCTCCTTCTACGGGGTCTATTTCATAGGTTCTCTGTTATCGTCGTAGAGATTCATCTCTTACCTCCCTTTTCAGATCGACGATATACTCTTATTTATATACCATTACCTCTGCTGATTTTCGTTTCAGTACTGGTTTGGCTTTCTACAAACATGTAGATGAGTGTCCTGGGGTAAGTAAGTCTTATTTTCTGTGACACTCTAAGCTATGGTTGGGCACTTTGTTTATAAAGTTCTAAATATATGTATTCAAACATTTATTTGCCTTGACTCAGGATGTTCAACATTCCTTATTTTCAGACAGTCAGTTTCATATTTGGGATAATGCATTTGAATCAATCATTTTTTCTTACCTTAAAAATTTGACTTTTTTTCCCTGTGGGCTGTTAGGCTCGCGGGGGGCTGAAAATGCTTCATTTTATTGCGTCATTCTTGGCGCGGACTTTTTTGGCGCAAAAAATCTTTTCTGTTTCCGGCGTCATACGTGTCGCCGGAAGTTGCGTCATTTTTGACGTCCTTTTGCGCCAAAAATGTCGGCGTTCCGGATGTGGCGTCTTTTTTGGCGCCAAAAAGCATTTAGGCGCCAAATAATGTGGGCGTCTTATTTGGCCGCTAAAAAATATGGGCGTCGCTTTTGTCTCCACATTATTTCAGTCTCAAATTTTCTTTGCTTCTGGTTGCTAGAAGCTTGTTTATTGGCATTTTTTCCCATTCCTGAAACTGTCATTTAAGGAATTTGATCAATTTTTGCTTTATATGTTGTTTTTTCTCTTACGTATTGCAAGATGTCTCACGTTGCATCTGAGTCAGAAGATACTTCAGGAAAATCGCTGTCTAGTGCTGGAACTACCAAAGCTAAGTGTATCTGCTGTAAACTTTTGGTAGCTATTCCTCCAGCTGTTGTTTGTATTAATTGTCATGACAAACTTGTTAATGCAGATAATATTTCCTTTAGTAATGTACCATTGCCTGTTGCAGTTCCGTCAACATCTAAGGTTCAGAATGTTCCTGATAACGTAAGAGATTTTGTTTCTGAATCCATCAAGAAGGCTATGTCTGTTATTCCTCCTTCTAGTAAACATAAAAAATCTTTTAAAACTTCTCTTTCTACAGATGAATTTTTAAATGAACATCATCATTCTGATTCTGATGACTCTTCTGGTTCAGAGGATTCTTTCTCAGAGATTGATGCTGATAAATCTTCATATTTATTTAAAATGGAATTTATTCGTTCTTTACTTAAAGAAGTACTAATTGCTTTAGAAATTGAGGATTCTGGTCCTCTTGATACTAATTCTAAACGTTTAGATAAGGTCTTTAAATCTCCTGTGGTTATTCCAGACGTTTTTCCTGTTCCTAATGCTATTTCTGAAGTAATTTCCAGAGAATGGGATAAATTGGGTAATTCATTTACTCCTTCTAAACGTTTTAAGCAATTATATCCTGTGCCGTCTGACAGATTAGAATTTTGGGACAAAATCCCTAGAGTTGATGGGGCTATTTCTACCCTTGCTAAACGTACTACTATTCCTACGTCAGATGGTACTTCGTTTAAGGATCCTTTAGATAGGAAAATTGAATCCTTTCTAAGAAAAGCTTATCTGTGTTCAGGTAATCTTCTTAGACCTGCTATATCATTGGCTGATGTTGCTGCAGCTTCAACTTTTTGGTTGGAAACTTTAGCGCAACAAGTAACAGATCATGATTCTCATAATATTATTATTCTTCTTCAACATGCTAATAATTTTATCTGTGATGCCATTTTTGATATTATCAGAGTTGATGTCAGGTTTATGTCTCTAGCTATTTTAGCTAGAAGAGCTTTATGGCTTAAAACTTGGAATGCTGATATGGCTTCTAAATCAACTCTACTTTCCATTTCTTTCCAGGGTAACAAATTATTTGGTTCTCAGTTGGATTCTATTATCTCAACTGTTACTGGTGGGAAAGGAACTTTTTTACCACAGGATAAAAAATCTAAGGGTAAGAACAGGGCTAATAATCGTTTTCGTTCCTTTCGTTTCAACAAAGAACAAAAGCCTGATCCTTCATCCTCAGGAGCAGTTTCAGTTTGGAAACCATCTCCAGTCTGGAATAAATCCAAGCCTTCTAGAAAAGCAAAGCCAGCTTCTAAGTCCACATGAAGGTGCGGCCCTCATTCCAGCTCAGCTGGTAGGGGGCAGGTTACGTTTTTTCAAAGAAATTTGGATCAATTCTGTTCACAATCTTTGGATTCAGAACATTGTTTCAGAAGGGTACATAATTGGTTTCAAGATGAGACCTCCTGCAAAGAGATTTTTTCTTTCCCGGTGTCCCAGTAAATCCAGTGAAAGCTCAAGCATTTCTGAATTGTGTTTCAGATCTAGAGTTGAGTGGAGTAATTATGCCAGTTCCAGTTCTGGAACAGGGGATGAGGTTTTATTCAAATCTCTTCATTGTACCAAAGAAGGAGAATTCCTTCAGACCAGTTCTGGATCTAAAAATATTGAATCGTTATGTAAGGATACCAACATTCAAAATGGTAACTGTAAGGACTATCTTTCAGCAAGGGCATTATATGTCCACAATAGATTTACAGGATGCATATCTGCATATTCCGATTCATCCAGATCATTATCAGTTCCTGAGATTCTCTTTTCTGGACAAGCATTACCAGTTTGTGGCTCTGCCGTTTGGCCTAGCTACAGCTCCAAGAATTTTTACAAAGGTTCTCGGTGCCCTTCTGTCTGTAATCAGAGAACAGGGTATTGTGGTATTTCCTTATTTGGACGATATCTTGGTACTTGCTCAGTCTTTACATTTAGCAGAATCTCATACGAATCGACTTGTGTTGTTTCTTCAAGATCATGGTTGGAGGATCAATTCACCAAAAAGTTCATTGATTCCTCAGACAAGGGTAACCTTTCTGGGTTTCCAGATAGATTCAGTGTCCATGACTCTGTCTTTAACAGACAAGAGACGTCTAAAATTGATCTCAGCTTATCGAAACCTTCAGTCACAATCATTCCCTTCGGTAGCCTTATGCATGGAAATTCTAGATCTTATGACTGCTGCATCGGACGCGATCCCCTTTGCTCGTTTTCACATGCGACCTCTTCAGCTCTGTATGCTGAATCAATGGTGCAAGGATTACACAAAGATATCTCAATTAATATCTTTAAAACTGATTGTACGACACTCTCTAACGTGGTGGACAGATCACCATCGTTTAATTCAGGGGGCTTCTTTTGTGCTTCCGACCTGGACTGTAATTTCAACAGATGCAAGTCTCACAGGTTGGGGAGCTGTGTGGGGATCTCTGACGGCACAAAGAGTTTGGGAATCTCAGGAGGTGAGATTACCGATCAATATTTTGGAACTCCGTGCAATTTTCAGAGCTCTTCAGTCTTGGCCTCTTCTGAAGAGAGAATCGTTCATTTGTTTTCAGACAGACAATGTCACAACTGTGGCATACATCAATCATCAAGGAGGGACTCACAGTCCTCTGGCTATGAAAGAAGTATCTCGAATTTTGGTTTGGGCGGAATCCAGCTCCTGTCTAATCTCTGCGGTTCATATCCCAGGTGTAGACAATTGGGAAGCGGATTATCTCAGTCGCCAAACGTTGCATCCGGGCGAATGGTCTCTTCACCCAGAGGTATTTCTTCAGATTGTTCAAATGTGGGAACTTCCAGAAATAGATCTGATGGCGTCCCATCTAAACAAGAAACTTCCCAGGTATCTGTCCAGATCCCGGGATCCTCAGGCGGAGGCAGTGGATGCATTATCACTTCCTTGGAAGTATCATCCTGCCTATATCTTTCCGCCTCTAGTTCTTCTTCCAAGAGTAATCTCCAAGATTCTGAAGGAATGCTCGTTTGTTCTGCTGGTAGCTCCGGCATGGCCTCACAGGTTTTGGTATGCGGATCTTGTCCGGATGGCCTCTTGCCAACCGTGGACTCTTCCGTTAAGACCAGACCTTCTGTCACAAGGTCCTTTTTTCCATCAGGATCTGAAATCCTTAAATTTAAAGGTATGGAGATTGAACGCTTGATTCTTGGTCAAAGAGGTTTCTCTGACTCTGTGATTAATACTATGTTACAGGCTCGTAAATCTGTATCTCGAGAGATATATTATAGAGTCTGGAAGACTTATATTTCTTGGTGTCTTTCTCATCATTTTTCCTGGCATTCTTTTAGAATACCGAGAATTTTACAGTTTCTTCAGGATGGTTTAGATAAGGGTTTGTCCGCAAGTTCTTTGAAAGGACAAATCTCTGCTCTTTCTGTTCTTTTTCACAGAAAGATTGCTATTCTTCCTGATATTCATTGTTTTGTACAAGCTTTGGTTCGTATAAAACCTGTCATTAAGTCAATTTCTCCTCCTTGGAGTTTGAATTTGGTTCTGGGAGCTCTTCAAGCTCCTCCGTTTGAACCTATGCATTCATTGGACATTAAATTACTTTCTTGGAAAGTTTTGTTCCTTTTGGCCATCTGTTCTGCCAGAAGAGTTTCTGAATTATCTGCTCTTTCTTGTGAGTCTCCTTTTCTGATTTTTCATCAGGATAAGGCGGTGTTGCGAACTTCTTTTGAATTTTTACCTAAAGTTGTGAATTCCAACAACATTAGTAGAGAAATTGTGGTTCCTTCATTATGTCCTAATCCTAAGAATTCTAAGGAGAAATCGTTGCATTCTTTGGATGTTGTTAGAGCTTTGAAATATTATGTTGAAGCTACGAAATCTTTTCGTAAGACTTCTAGTCTATTTGTTATCTTTTCCGGTTCTAGAAAAGGCCAGAAAGCTTCTGCCATTTCTTTGGCATCTTGGTTGAAATCTTTAATTCATCTTGCCTATGTTGAGTCGGGTAAAACTCCGCCTCAGAGAATTACAGCTCATTCTACTAGGTCAGTTTCTACTTCCTGGGCGTTTAGGAATGAAGCTTCGGTTGACCAGATCTGCAAAGCAGCAACTTGGTCCTCTTTGCATACTTTTACTAAATTCTACCATTTTGATGTATTTTCTTCTTCTGAAGCAGTTTTTGGTAGAAAAGTACTTCAGGCAGCGGTTTCAGTTTGAATCTTCTGCTTATGTTTTTCGTTAAACTTTATTTTGGGTGTGGATTATTTTCAGCAGGAATTGGCTGTCTTTATTTTATCCCTCCCTCTCTAGTGACTCTTGTGTGGAAAGATCCACATCTTGGGTAGTCATTATCCCATACGTCACTAGCTCATGGACTCTTGCTAATTACATGAAAGAAAACATAATTTATGTAAGAACTTACCTGATAAATTTATTTCTTTCATATTAGCAAGAGTCCATGAGGCCCACCCTTTTTTGTGGTGGTTATGATTTTTTTGTATAAAGTACAATTATTCCAATTCCTTATTTTATATGCTTTCGCACTTTTTTCTTATCACCCCACTTCTTGGCTATTCGTTAAACTGAATTGTGGGTGTGGTGAGGGGTGTATTTATAGGCATTTTGAGGTTTGGGAAACTTTGCCCCTCCTGGTAGGAATGTATATCCCATACGTCACTAGCTCATGGACTCTTGCTAATATGAAAGAAATGAATTTATCAGGTAAGTTCTTACATAAATTATGTTTTTATTGTATGTTAACTCTTTGTACACATTGCTGTGATGAGCAGGTGTGTTGTAAGGTACAGTATACAGTTCAGCATAGCGTTACATGCTTGTGAATAAAAAAAAAATAGAACAATCAAAAAATCTGCTTACATTTTACACATTTAATTCATGCTGGCTGTCATTGTGGTGCACAGCCCCCATTCCTTTTTCATAAAATACAGCTGTCAGCTAGTCAGTTGACATATTAACTGAGCCCTGACTAATTTATGTAGATTTTAAATGTGCTTGTGCTGTGCTATGCATAAGTGTCACAATTCTGCCCTACTGAGTCAGATTAGGTGCAAAGCAATCTAGGTGCCTGACTAGGGCCTACAGAAATAGGGGCACCCAGCTGCGCAGCCTTATACTAGGTTGACTACATCTTTAAATCCTTTATTTCAGCCAGCACTAGTGATGAGGTGATAGATGGAGGAAGTTATGTGCTGTGAAGTGCCCTGTAGCTTTCTCACCCTACTCCTTTTGTTTTTTATAGGTTAGCCCTTCCCTCCATCTTGCTGCTCCTCTATCCCTCCTCTTCACACGGAACACACTGACTTTATATTTTGTCAGGAAGATCACAAGCTATGTAATTACAAAGGTACAGTAAATACCATGTAATTACAAATGTTTCCTGCAGTTTTCCATAGATAAACATATCAGTACAATTTGAACATTATAAGAAGAGATTAGTAACTTTAGGGAATCAGATGCTACAACACAAATGCTTACACACAGCCTTGATGCATTTAACATTCTGAATGCACAAACACTCCTAAGACACTTGTGGTCATGCACAACCCTACACATACTGCAAAAACTCTTTTGACCCAGTTGTTTTGAGATATTAAAGGGACCCTCCCATACAGATTTTAGCTTGTTCTGTTTCATGGGTGTTAGTACCAAAACTCTCTGCCCCACCTTATACACTCCATATCCAGCAGTACAGTCATGCAACTGATTTTTATGAATATGGCAGCTCTAAGTTTTGCAGATACCTCAGCCAATAAGGCTTGCGTTTTGTCCCTGGAATGTACACCATACTTTCTTTTACACTCTCTAAATTTTGTGTGCTGCTAGCTGTTGATTAGCTAACCAGGGATCACATTCCTCCACCTAAATCGATTTCCTATACACCAGCTTCTTGTTAAGGTTGTTAGTAGGTTGTCTAGCAGCATCCCCCATTTTCCACAATGTGGGACCTATCTGCACGGCCTGTGGAGAACTCTGACTCTGCACTAATATTAGTGTAGGCTGGATGGGACTGTGGTGCTGGTTGAGTACACTTCTCCGTATGTCTATCGTTTAGATCCTCAGTCTGAGTCCATCCTTGTCCACTAGTCTATGCAGTCTGCTTATAGGTCACCCACACTCTTCCACAATCAATCTGGGGGTCCCCCAAGTAGTATCCTGTACCCTCCTCCCACCACACTCTGAATTCATGGGAACTGCTGCTTCAAGCACAGATTGGTTCACACTCACCTTCTCCCCTCTCTCACAGTCGGTTTTCCCCTCTACATACTCATGCAGGGTTTTGGATCCTTCTGGCTCTGGTACAGACAGGCATATATCTTCCTTCTGTACATCTGCACCCAGTTGTTCTGTTCCTTTACACCCTCTGCAGGGAAATCTACTGGTTCTGGCACAGACTGGCACTCATCTTCTATCTGCCATATCTCCCAGTCACTCTCTTTACTTACATTTTCACTGTGTACCCCACTGGTTCAGGTACAGGCACACACCATCCAGCTGCCATTCTGACCAGTCAGTCTTTCTCTTTACATTATCACTTGGTGCTGCAGACCTTGCTTGTTCTGGCACCAACTGAGTTTTGCAGATTTTCTTATAT
The DNA here is from genome assembly GCF_027579735.1 of Bombina bombina. NCBI lineage: Eukaryota > Metazoa > Chordata > Amphibia > Anura > Bombinatoridae > Bombina > Bombina bombina. Next base: position 246,638,149 of record NC_069499.1, on the reverse strand, counting down.
CACTTTGTTGCAAACAAAACACCTGTGGGTATCTCCTGTCCACAAGTGGTACTAGCTCCCTCTCTCACTGAGGAAGCTAAAGAAAAAGATGCAGTAACACCCCTCCAGTTACCTTCCCTTTCTTCAACTGATACATTATCTCACTAGTTTAAAGGGACAGTCAACCATAGAATTGTTATTGTTTTAAAAGATAGATAATCCCTTTATTACTCATTCCCCAGTTTTGCATAACCAACACAGTTATATTAATGTACTTTTTACCTTTGTGATTACCTTGTATCTAGGAACCTTCTTCCAGCCCCCTGATCACATGACTGTGACTGTTTATTATCTATTGTCTTAAATATAGCATTGTATTGTGCTAGATTTTAAATAACTTTCTGTGCCTGAACACAGTGTTATCTATATAGCCCACGTGTACTTTCTGTCTCTTTGTGTTGAAAAGAGATTTAAAAAGCATGTGATAAGAGGCAGCCCTCAAAGGCTTAGAAATTAGCATATGAGCCTACCTATGTTTAGTTTGAACTAAGAATACCAAGAGAAAAAAGCAAATTTGATGATAAAAGTAAATTGGAAAGTCGATTAAAATTAAAAGTCCTATCTGAATAATGAAAGTTTAATTTATACTTGACTGTCCCTTTAATCTAATGATTGGACCTGGAAGTCCTTGGATCATCTCTTTGAAATTTACAAAAAAGTCAATCATTCTATTTCTTATGGTTATAATCTACTTTTACAATTAGAAGGACAAGACGATTTAAAAGATTTAGCAGGCAATTGGAGAAATTATTTATATGCAACGGAAGTACAGTGGCACCACAGCGGCTAGCTTTCTTGTGATTCCAGTAATTTAGAGACTATCTTATTGCAGTCTCAATGTATATTTAAGGAGAGAAAGTGGTGATGTGCAGTGTTCAAACAGTACATGCTAAATGAAGGAAAGCCCCCTAGAAAAGACTGCACATATAGCACTCTCAGCCTGGACTTATGTGGAGAAATAATGAGCACAAATTAAAATGTAACTTTTATTAATATAAAACTAAAATAAGGGACCCAGTGTGAAAACACATTAAAAACAACTGAAGATCTGGTGACGTAATTCCATATATTCATATTGATATTGCCTTTGAGATATAATATATCTTGGTAGGAATTCGTATTGTGCGGTTACTATATATGCAAAGTCACCACGTTATAAAGCTCAATATTGTGAGTAAAATTTGAGCAATACAGGTAGCCCTCAGTTTACGCCGGGGTTAGGTTTCAGAAGGAATGGTTGTAAATCGAAACCGTTGTAAATTTAAACCCAGTTTATAATGTAAGTCATTGGGAAGTGAGGGAGATAGGTTCCAGGCCCCTCTCAAAATTGTCATAAGTAACACTTAATACATTATTTTTAAAGCTTTGAAATGAAGACTTTAAATGCTTATCAGCATTATAAACCTAATAAAATAATCACACAGACTTCACTTGCATTTTTCTGCAAACAGTTCTTTCTATGCATTCCAATCTGGACTGATTTATAGACAAGAAGATCTTGTTCCTTTGAAATCTGCTCGATAGCTCAGGTCTGGTTAAAATGATTAATTTCAGCTTGCTTGGCTTTGCTGCAACACAAGCGGACAGCTCCACCTACTGGCTATTTTAATAAATGCACTGCTTCTCAATAGCAGTCACATGACTGGAAAAAAAAGTTGTTATTCTGAAACGGTTTAAATTGAACCATTGTAAAACGAGGGCCACGTGTATTTAGTGTGATAAGGTTGGAATAATGGTATCTAGTATCACAAGCACTTAACAAGTTAATCAAGGGATGAGGACGTAAACCAGTGTTAAAACGGCAACAGTTTCCAATTATTATGAGACTGGTTATTCCAACCTCTAGTTTGTGGTATGTAATCGCCACCTAATAAAATATTGTATATTTATTTTCCGTGTATACACAGCAGCTATTAGCTGTCATTGGTATCCACTAAATTGGAGTATATAGTTCAGAGATCTTTGTAAGTGTGTTGCAACCAATTTATTAATCATAGCCTGATAGAAATTATGAATGAATATCTAGATTTTGGTCTGGAAATAATGTTATGTTATTCAGAACACGTATTTAGTAAGTGCTTGGTGTACACAGATTCCCAATAATATTAGCCCTATTGTTTGGGCTACGTGTATTTAAGGTGTCTCAGTAGCAAGTACTTTCTCAACGTAATTAAAAGTTGCTGTCTCTTTATAAAGTTATATTCACTTGAACTGAGAATTGTTTCATCTGTGTATGATAAAGTGTGATGCTAAATAATCCTGGGTATAAAAGAATACACCAGTAATGCGATTGCCAATATGTTAAATCCTCGGTGGGTTTTTATAAATGTTTCAATACCCCTTTGATCCTAATAGATATTGCCACTGCATACATACCGGTGTTAAACACGTTTATAGGTAGAACGTATATAACACAGGTCCACTATATCCTAAATAACTACGTATTGTGGTATATGGAATACTAGTGTCTTGTATAAGTAGTAAATAGCAGCGTGTATTTTATGTATCTGAAATAGCTGCTGTTAGAGCAATACGATGTTTAAGCATTTGTTCAGTTAAGTTTTCAGTACATGCCCAACAATTGACATTTATCTACCGCAGTGTATGCTATGTCTCTTACCCGCCGTTCAGTTGTAGCTGGAATATGTGCAGTTTCAGTAATGAGACTACTGGTAGTTATAATATGTTCTTAAAGTATACTTGTTAAAGTGGTGAATAGCAGCATTGTTTTATGTAGCTAAAATAACTGCTATTAAAGTAATATAGTGCTTAAGCACTTGTTCTATTACATTTTTAGTGTATTCTCAACATATGACGTTTCTCTACCGTAGTATATGTTATGTCACTTGTCGGCTGCTCGACTATAACTGAAGTATGTGCGGTTTCAGTAATGAAACTACTAGTAGTCATGATCTATACTTGAATTATACTTGTTGAAGTAGTGAATAGCAGCGTTCTTTCGTGCATCTGTGATAACTGCTGTTACAGCACTACGATACTTAAGCACTTGTTCTATTACATTTTTAGTGCATTCTTAACACATGGTATTTCTCTACCGAGTGTATGCTTTATTTACCCGCCGATTATTTGTAAGTAATGAGAATCAGTAATGAGACTACTGGTAGTTATTCTATGTACTTAAAGTATACTTAAACCTAGTGCTAATCACAGCCTGTAACTGTAAGTTGTATACGGTTTTAGCGTGGTGGCTTAGTATAGAGTTAATCAACTTGCATTATAGCTATATTACCGCCAATGCGGTCAACAGAACTAAAGTAAATTATTAAAACTATGGAGTACTTACTTACTGAGAGACACCTTAAATACACATAGCCCAAACAATAGGGCTAATATTATTGGGAATCTGTGTACACCAAGCACTTACTAAATACGTGTTCTGAATAACATAACATTATTTCCAGAATAAAATCTAGATATTCATAATTACTATCAGGCTGCGATTAATAAATTGGTTGCAACACACTTACAAAGATCTCTGAACTATATACTCCAATTTAGTGGATACCAATGACAGCTGATAGCTGCTGTGTATACACGGAAAATTAATATACAATATTTTATTAGGTGGCGATTACATACCACAACTGTTGCCGTTTTACAGACTTAACACAATGGCTACAATATTGTAACAGCTAAAGAATCAGACTGTATACATGGCAACAGTACCTGTATCTTATATAACTGGCTTTAGTTACTGTTATCAGACTATAACAAAATATACCAACTACGTGTTTAAGCATAACATATTACATGCAAAAACATTAACACTGGTTTACATCCCCATCCCTTGATTAACTTGTTAAGTGCTTGTGATACTAGATACCATTATTCCAACCTTATCATACTAAATATTGCTCAAATTTCTCCAACATTGGTGTGTCCGGTCCACGGCGTCATCCTTACTTGTGGGAATATCTCTTCCCCAACAGGAAATGGCAAAGAGTCCCAGCAAAGCTGGCCATATAGTCCCTCCTAGGCTCCGCCCACCCCAGTCATTCTCTTTGCCGTTGCACAGGCAACATCTCCTCAGAGATGGTTAAGAGTATGTGGTGTTTAGTTGTAGTTTTTTATTCTACTATCAAGAGTTTGTTATTTTAAAATAGTGCTGGTATGTACTATTTACTCTGAAACAGAAAAGGATGAAGCTTTCTGTTTGTGAGAGGAAGATGATTTTAGCAGACAGTAACTAAAATCGATTGTCGTTTCCACATAGGACTGTTGAGATGAAGTAACTTCAGTTGGGGGAAACAGTTAGCAGACTTTTCTGCTTAAGGTATGACTAGACATATTTCTAACAAGACTGTGTAATGCTGGAAGGCTGTCATTTCCCCTCATGGGGACCGGTAAGCCATTGTCTTAGTCTCAAACAGAATAAAGGGCTTAATATGGGCTATAAAACTGGTAGACACTTTTATGGGCTAAATTGATTGCTTTATTTGGACATTTTATACATGTTTATGCTGATAATTCACACTTATAAACTTGGGGAACGTTTTTTAACGTCAGGCACTATGTTAGACACCTTTTCCAGTCAGGAAGGGCCTTCCCAGTTGTAGGCTGAGCCTCATTTTCGCGCCATTACTGCGCAGTTGTTTTTGAGAGCAAAACATGCAGATGCATGTGTGAGGACCTGAAAGTAGTTGGAAAAGTTCCTAAAAGGCGTCATTTGGTATCGTATTCCCCTCTGGCTTGGTAAAGTCACAGCAAAGGCTGTAGCTGGGACTGTATAGGGGTTAAATCTGTAACCGGCTCCGGTTTCGTTATTTTAAGGGTTAAAGCTCTGAAAATTGGTGTGCAATACTTTTAATGCTTTAAGACACTGTGGTGAAATTTTGGTTAATTTTGAACAATTCCTTCATATTTTTTCACATATTCAGTAATAAAGTGTGCTCTGTTTAAAATTTAAAGAGACAGTAACGGTTTTGTTTTAAAACGGTTTTTGTGCTTTATTGACAAGTTTAAGCCTGTTTAACATGTCTGTGCCTTCAGATAAGCTATGTTCTATATGTATGAAAGCCAATGTGTCTCCCCATTCAAAATTGTGTGATAATTGTGCCATAGCGTCCAAACAAAGTAAGGACAGTACTGCCACAGATAATAAAATTGCCCAAGATGATTCCTCAGATGAAGGGAGTAGACATGGTTCTACATCATCAACTTCTGTGTCTACGCCAGTTTTGCCCACGCAGGAGGCCCCTAGTACTTCTAGCGCGCCAATGCTTATTACCATGCAACAATTGACGGCTGTAATGGATAACTCCATAGCAAATATTTTATCCAAAATGCCTGCATTTCAGAGAAAGCGCGATTGCTCTGTTTTAAACACTGAAGAGCAGGAGGGCGCTGATGATAACTGTTCTGTCATACCCTCACACCAATCTGAAGGGGCCATGAGGAAGGTTTTGTCAGATGGGGAAATTTCAGATTCAGGAAAAATTTCTCAACAGACTGAACCTGATGTTGTGACATTTAAATTTAAATTAGAACATCTCTGTGCACTGCTTAAGGAGGTGTTATCTACTCTGGATGATTGTGACAACTTGGTCATTCCAGAAAAATTATGCAAGATGGACAAGTTCCTAGAGGTTCCGGTGCACCCCGACGCTTTTCCTATACCCAAGCGGGTGTCGGACATAGTGAATAAGGAGTGGGAGAAGCCCGGCATATCTTTTGTTCCCCTCCTATATTTAAGAAATTATTTCCTATGGTCGACCCCAGAAAGGACTTATGGCCGACAGTCCCTAAGGTCGAGGGGGCAGTTTCTACTCTAAACAAGCGCACTACTATTCCTATCACAGATCCTATGGATAAAAAATTGGAAGGTTTGCTTAAAAAGATTTTAGTACAGCAAGGTTACCTTCTACAACCCATTTCGTGTATTGTTCCTGTCACTACAGCAGCGTGGTTCTGGTTCGAGGAATTAGAAAAGTCGCTCAGTAGAGAGACTCCATATGAGGAGGTTATGGACAGAGTTCACGCACTTAAGTTGGCTAACTCTTTTATTTTAGATGCTGCTTTGCAATTAGCTAGATTAGCGGCGAAAAATTCAGGGCTTGCAATTGTGGCGCACAGAGCGCTTTGGCTAAAGTCTTGGTCAGCGGATGTATCATCCAAGACAAAATTGCTTAACATCCCCTTCAAGGGTAAAACTTTCTTTGGACCAGAATTGAAAGAGATTATCTCAGACATCACTGGGGGAAAGGGCCACGCCCTCCCACAAGATAGGCCTTTCAAGGCCAAGAATAAGTCTAATTTTCGTTCCTTTCGTAATTTCAGGAACGGACCGGCCTCTAATTCTGCATCCTCTAAGCAAGAGGGTAATACCTCACAGACCAAACCAGCCTGGAAACCGATGCAGGACTGGAACAAGGGTAAGCAGGCCAAGAAGCCTGCTGCTTCTAACAAAACAGCATGAAGGAGTAGCCCCCGATCCGGGACTGGATCTAGTGGGGGGCAGACTCTCTCTTTGCTCAGGCTTGGGCAAGAGATGTTCAGGATCCCTGGACGCTAGAAATAGTTTCTCAGGGTTATCTTCTGGAATTCAAGGAACTACCCCCAAGGGGAAGGTTCCACATGTCTCACTTATCCTCAAACCAAATAAAGAGACAGGCGTTCTTACATTGTGTAGAAGACCTGTTAAAGATGGGAGTGATACACCCAGTTCCAATGACGGAACAAGGAATGGGATTTTACTCAAATCTGTTCGTAGTTCCCAAAAAAGAGGGAACCTTCAGACCAATTCTGGATTTAAAGATCCTAAACAAATTTCTCAGGGTACCATCGTTCAAAATGGAAACCATTCGAACGATTCTACCCACTATCCAGGAAGGTCAATTTATGACTACCGTGGATCTAAAGGATGCGTACCTACATATTCCTATCCACAAAGAACATCATCAGTTCCTAAGGTTCGCCTTTCTGGACAAACATTACCAGTTTGTGGCCCTCCCATTCAGATTAGCCACTGCTCCAAGGATTTTCACAAAGGTACTCGGGTCCCTTCTAGCGGTTCTAAGACCGAGGGGCATTGCAGTAGTACCATACTTGGACGACATTCTAATACAAGCGTCGTCCCTTTCAAAATCAAAGGCTCATACAGACATCGTTCTGGCCTTTCTCAGATCTCACGGATGGAAGGTGAACATAGAAAAAAGTTCTCTGTCTCCGTCAACCAGAGTTCCCTTCTTGGGAACAATAATAGATTCCTTAGAAATGAAGATCTTTCTGACAGATGTCAGAAAGTCAAAACTTCTAAGCGCTTGTCAAGTTCTTCATCTAAGACCATTACAACTGTGCATGCTGAAACAGTGGAATGGGGACTATACAAACTTGTCTCCAGTGATTCAAGTAGATCTATCCCAGGGAATGAGCTTCCGCAGACCAGAGTGGGTCATTGTCACAACCGACGCCAGTCTAGTGGGCTGGGGTGCGGTCTGGGAATCCCTGAAAGCTCAGGGACTATGGTCTCGGGAAGAGTCTCTTCTCCCGATAAACATTCTGGAACTAAGAGCGATATTCAATGCTCTCAGGGCTTGGCCTCAGCTTGCAAAGGCCAGATTCATAAGATTCCAATCAGACAACATGACGACTGTTGCGTATATCAATCATCAGGGGGGAACAAGGAGTTCCCTGGCGATGAAAGAAGTAACCAAAATAATACAATGGGCGGAGAATCACTCCTGCCATCTATCTGCGATCCACATCCCAGGTGTGGAAAACTGGGAAGCGGATTATCTGAGTCGTCAGACATTCCATCCGGGGGAGTGGGGACTCCACCCGGAGATTTTTGCCCAATTGACTCAATTATGGGGCATTCCAGACATGGATCTGATGGCGTCTCGTCAGAACTTCAAGGTTCCTTGCTACGGGTCCAGATCCAGGGATCCCAAGGCGACTCTAGTGGATGCACTAGTAGCGCCTTGGACCTTCAACCAAGCTTATATGTTTCCACCGTTTCCTCTCATTCCCAGGCTGGTAGCCAGGATCAAACAGGAGAGGGCCTCGGTGATCTTGATAGCCCCTGCGTGGCCACGCAGGACTTGGTATGCAGACCTGGTGAATATGTCATCGGTTCCACCATGGAAGCTACCTTTGAGACAGGACCTTCTTGTTCAGGGTCCATTCGAACATCCAAATCTGGTCTCCCTCCAGCTGATGGCTTGGAGATTGAACGCTTGATTCTATCAAAACGTGGGTTTTCAGATTCTGTGATTGATATTCTGGTTCAGGCCAGAAAACCGGTAACTAGAAAGATTTACCATAAGATATGGAAAAGATATATCTGCTGGTGTGAATCCAAGGGATTACCTTGGAATAAGATAAAAATTCCTAAGATTCTTTCCTTTCTGCAAGAAGGTTTGGATAAAGGATTATCTGCGAGTTCTCTAAAGGGACAGATTTCTGCTTTATCTGTCTTACTACACAAACGACTGGCAGCTATGCCAGATGTTCAAGCATTTGTTCAGGCTCTGGTTAGGATCAAGCCTGTTTACAGACCTTTGACTTCTCCCTGGAGTTTAAATTTAGTTCTTTCAGTTCTTCAAGGGGTTCCATTTGAACCTCTACATTCCATAGATATTAAGTTGTTATCTTGGAAAGTTTTGTTTTTGGTTGCTATTTCTTCTGCTAGAAGAGTTTCAGAGTTATCTGCTCTGCAGTGTGCTCCGCCCTATCTGGTGTTCCATGCAGATAAGGTGGTTTTGCGTACTAAGCCTGGTTTTCTTCCAAAGGTTGTTTCTAACAAAAATATTAACCAGGAGATAGTTGTACCTTCTTTGTGTCCGAATCCAGTTTCAAAGAAGGAACGTTTGTTACACAATTTGGACGTAGTCCGTGCTCTAAAATTCTATTTAGAAGCTACAAAAGATTTCAGACAAACATCTTCTCTGTCGTCTATTCTGGTAAAAGGAGAGGTCAAAAAGCGACTTCTACCTCTCTTTCCTTTTGGCTTAAAAGCATCATCCGATTGGCTTACGAGACTGCCGGACGGCAGCCTCCTGAAAGAATCACAGCTCACTCCACTAGGGCTGTGGCTTCCACATGGGCCTTCAAGAACGAGGCTTCTGTTGATCAGATATGTAAGGCAGCGACTTGGTCTTCACTGCACACTTTTGCCAAATTTTACAAATTTGATACTTTTGCTTCTTCGGAGGCTATTTTTGGGAGAAAGGTTTTGCAAGCCGTGGTGCCTTCCGTTTAGGTGACCTGATTTGCTCCCTCCCTTCATCCGTGTTCTAAAGCTTTGGTATTGGTTCCCACAAGTAAGGATGACGCCGTGGACCGGACACACCAATGTTGGAGAAAACAGAATTTATGCTTACCTGATAAATTACTTTCTCCAACGGTGTGTCCGGTCCACGGCCCGCCCTGGTTTTTTAATCAGGTCTGATGAATTATTTTCTCTAACTACAGTCACCACGGTACCATATGGTTTCTCCTATATTTTTCCTCCTGTCCGTCGGTCGAATGACTGGGGTGGGCGGAGCCTAGGAGGGACTATATGGCCAGCTTTGCTGGGACTCTTTGCCATTTCCTGTTGGGGAAGAGATATTCCCACAAGTAAGGATGACGCCGTGGACCGGACACACCGTTGGAGAAAGTAATTTATCAGGTAAGCATAAATTCTGTTTTTACTCACAATATTGAGCTTTATAACGTGGTGACTTTGCATATATATTAACCGCACAATACGAATTCCTACCAAGATATATTGTATCTCAAAGGCAATATCAATTTCAATATATGGAATTATGTCACCAGATCTTCAGTTGTTTTTAATGTGTTTTCACACTGGGTCCCTTATTTTAGTTTTGATATTAATAAAAGTTACATTTTAATTTGTGCTAATTATTTCTCCACATAAGTCCAGGCTGAGAGTGCTATATGTGCAGTCTTTTCTAGAGGGCTTTCCCTCATTTAGCATGTACAATTGGAGAAAATAGTTAAAGTTAAGAATTGATCCCTCCACAATCCAGCTCTGTTTTAGGAATATGCAAAGGTCTACTTTATCTCTGTCATGGAGATAATCTCATCTTAAAATATTGCACAGAATATAGCTAACTCCATATATTATGTCTGCGCAGGAATACGTCCAGATTCCCATCTTTATCTAGAGTAAGGGAATTCTCTACACATTGTCTTGAGTACACAGGAGTCTTTAGATTCACTAATAACAGGTGACACAGTTGCTTGCTCCAGTTGTACCAGATCTAGCTGATACTCTCTCTCAGATTTGAGTTCAGCTGCTTGTAGTTCTTGATATTTTAGGATCAGTTGTAAACGCAAATTTGGATCCGCTGAGCCCATATGCTTTAGAACTGTTTGCAAATACCAGTCCAAGGGATCTCCAGAGCTTGATAAATCTCGGCCCACAGCTGCATGTACCTTCTCTGTAGCCTCTCTCATCTGTGTTTGGGGTTTCACTGCATTGCTCTGCATGGCATTTGTCATAATCCATCAAGGCTGGGATGGGTCCCTCTTTCCTGAGACAAAAGTTTGAGAGTTTCCTTGGATTTCTGCTGATATGCCTCCTTAGTAAAAAAGATAAAATAGCAGAAATACTGGTATTACTAGTCTCTTTAGAAACGTAGTTCAAATATTAGACAAAAGCAAACTAATAATAAAGGAACATTTATTATGAACAAAAAGTCACACATGCAGAATGACTTTTATTTTGCTGAAACAACAAACTCTTGATAGAAGAAATAAAACTACAACTAACACCACATACTCTTTACCATCCCCGTGGAGATGCTACTTGTTCAGAGCAGGCAAAGAGGGGGGCGGAGCCAGAGGGGGGGCTATATGGACAGCTTTTGCTGTGTGCTCCCTTTGCCATTTCCTGTAGGGGAAGAGAATATTCCCACAAGTAAGGATGAAGCCGTGGACCAGACACACCGTAGGAGAAAGAAATTTATCAGGTAAACATAAATTCTGGTTTTTTGTCTGACCAGGCCCCTTCCAGTGTGGGCAAGGAAGGTAGCCACCTCTTTTTTATATGTCATGCCATAAACTCACTGCAAGCCGTGGCTGAAGTCATAGGATTCCTTATAAATTTAAATATGTATCTACAGTACACTATAAACAATCACATTAGACATCATGAGGATTATTTTGACACCAAACATGACATGTCTGTCATATTTAAACATGACATGTCTGTCATATTTGGTCATCCAGTAACAAAAAAGTGTTTTAAACATGTCTGATCGACCTCAGGTTTTGTTTTTTTTTATGTTTTCTGTCACTGTGTTGACAGGTTAGCTCTCCAGACATTAGGGCCTATGTATCAAGCTGTCTACTTAGCTGCATTCGCCGACCCAATACGCTCGCCTAAGCTCGCCTACCATACGCTCTCCAAAGTTATCAAAAAAACTGTCAAGAAGCAACGCAGCAAGTATGGAGCGATGAGCAGCGGACTGTTGTTAACTAACAGTCATCGATCTCGCTGCTCATCGGCTTCTTCGCAGCTTTCTTGATAGCCTGTAACTAAGCACCCACACTAAACTACACTGTTTTACCCCCTAAACCGCAGCTCCCGGAGCCCCCCGCACCTACATCATACCTATTAACCCCTATCCTGCCCCCCACTACACCGCCGCCACCTATATTCCAGTTATTAACCCCTATCCTGCGGATCCCTGACCTGACCCCGCCGCAAATAAATAATTGTTTAACCCCTAAACCGCCGCACCCGGAGCCCACCGCCACCTATATTAAAGTTATTAACCCCTATCCTGCCCCCCACTACACCGCCACAATCTACATTAAACTCATTAACCCCTAAACTGCCGCTCCTGGACCCCGTCGCCACCTATATTAAAGGGACCGTACACAGTAAAATAGTTTTTCCATAAATGTATTTTAAATGACTTGTTATACCAACTGCAGAGTATAAAATATTTGAGAAATTGCATTTTTGGGTTTATTTGTGTATCTGAAGTAGCTGGTTTTGTGCTTTGAAACCGCAGCCTATTACAATGGGTTGAGCTTCAGGTAATATCAGATCTCATTATGTTATCACTTTTATGTACACTCACTTGCTTCCTTATCTTATATTTGTCTGGAACACCAAAGCTCAATACATAAAGAGAACAATGGAAAATTATAATTTTATTACTTAACTATCCTGCATCCCACTGGGAGAGTAATCTCTTCTGCTGGCTGTGTTTACTTAGGCTTGTCAATAGCGTATACGCCAGTATCAAAACTTTCAGTATAGGTTGGGAAACCACAAGCTAAATCAGCTATTTCAAATGCTGAAATATGAGTAAAGGAGCTACTTGCAACCAATTTAATACACTCTAGCAGGTAAAAAGTATCATTGGGAATAATTTAAAGGGGTGAACTGTCCCTTTAAACTTATTAACCCCTAAACCTAAGTCTAACACTAACACCCCCCTAACTTTAATATTATTTTAATAAATCTAAATAAAATTACTATTATTAACTAAATTATTCCTATTTAAAACTAAATACTTACCTGTAAAATAAACCCTAAGATAGCTATAATATAACTAATAATTATATTGTAGCTATTTTAGGATTTATATTTATTTTACAGGCAACTTTGTATTTATTTTAACTAGGTACAATAGTTATTAAATAGTTATTAACTATTTAATAGCTACCTAGTTAAAATACTTACAAAATTACCTGTAAAATAAATCCTAACCTAAGTTACAATTAAACCTAACACTACACTATCATTAAATTACCTACAATGACCTAAAATTAAATACAATTAAATAAACTAAACTATAGTACAAAAATACAAACACTAAATTACAGAAAATATTACAAGAACTTTAAACTAATTACACCTAATCTAAGCCCCCTAATAAAATAATAAAGCCCCCCAAAATAAAAAAAATGCCCTACCCTATTCTAAATTACCAAGTAACCAGCTCTTTTACCAGCCCTTAAAAGGGCTTTTTGCGGGGCATTGCCCCAAAGTAATCAGCTCTTTTCCCTGTAAAAAAAAATACAACCCCCCCAACATTAAAACCCACCACCCACATACCCCTACTCTAACCCACCCAAACCCCCCTTAAATAAACCTAAGACTAACCCCCTGAAGATCATCCTACCTTGAGCCATCTTCACCCAGCCGGGCCGAAGTCTTCATCCGATGTGGTAGAAGAGGACATCCAGACCGGCAGAAGTCTTCATCCTATCCGGGCAGAAGAGGACATCCGGACCGGCAGACATCTTCATCCAAGCGGCATCTTCTATCTTCATCCATCCGACGAGGAGAGGCTCCATCTTCAAGACCTCCGGCGAGGAGTATCCTTCCTTGCCGACGGACTAACGATGAATGCCTGGTCCTTTAAATGACGTCATCCAAGATGGCGTCCCTCGAATTACGATTGGCTGATAGGATTCTATCAGCCAATTGGAATTAAGGTAGGAAAAATCTGATTGGCTGATGCAATCAGCCAATCAGATTGAAGTTCAATCCGATTGGCTGATCCAATCAGCCAATCGGCTTGAACTTCAATCTGATTGGCTTTAGTGTTTGTTTGTTTTTTGTACTATAGTTTAGTTTATTTAATTGTAGGTAATTTATTTAATTAATTTAATGATAGTGTAGTGTTAGGTTTTTTTTTTTTTTTTTAATTATTTTCACAGTAAACAAAAACAACAAATCGAAAGACAAAACACAAAAAAAAAAAGAGAAAAATACATAAACAATCTTATCCATATAACGGTTTAGACCGTCTAACTGGTATACAAAACCTCATTAAGATGTACCAGAACTTAAAACAAAACAGTATCTCGTCTCTTTTTACACAGACACACTCCCTTTAGAGCAGCAGGGAAGAAAAAAAAAAAAAAAAAAAAAAAATTCTCTCTTTCTTCCTCTCTCCCCTCCACCCCACTCCCGAGAACTATCTCACTATGAACCCAGAATCTCAGATCTTCAAAGTTCGGGGTGTACCCAACCCCATTCTTGTGGAAGGATTTTTTTTAGTAAGAGTAGCAAAAATTCAGGAGAATTTTGTACAGGTGCTATAAATTGTTTTTGGGCAGTTAATGGCCTTTCCCTAATAACATTTAACCATTTAGAGAAAAAGTCAGTAAGCCTCTTCTCCGAATATGGTTTAATATTACGTAGTTCAATTGTCATCTGCATATTCATGTTATTTATAAATTCTTTCAGACTAGGCTCTTCTGCAGATTTCCAGTTTTTAAAAATTATATTGCGGGCCGCCACAATAGCTAAATTGATAAGGAGTTTTTCTGGTTTATAATCCCCATCATCATATAACATGAAGACGTTAACTGCGGTAAGAGATATTTTGGTCCTTAAAAATTTATTAAGCCAAAAATTAATTTTACACCAATATTGTGAGATCTTAGGGCAAGACCACAGACAATGTATGATGTCAGCCTTCTCGGCTCTACATTTATAGCATTTACAGGGGGATGTCCTATCTGTCCATTTATTCATTTTATCAGGGGTTAGGTAATAATTATTTAACAATTTGCATTGTGACTCTCTCCAACTGCATACTGTCGTAGCAGTTTCCAGGTTCATAAAACATTTTTTAACATCTTGTGTCTGCGTCTGCGGGAAAAACTTTTGCATATACAGTGAGATATTTTCAACCTGGACTGTCCCAAATTTAGTGCTTAACATATTATACCATATTGAGATAGATCTCTTCCCAGCTTTGTATAGCTTAAGTCCACTTTCTATCTCTTTCCAGTCCCACTCTAGCCCAAATAGTTGACCTAGATGCTGAAAATAACTCCTACTCTGCGGTGTAGGGGGGGGCAGATTAGGGGTGTTTAGACTCGGGGTACATGTTAGGGTGTTAGGTGCAGACGTTTCCCATAGGAATCAATGGGATATTGGTCAGCAGCGAACATGAGCTTTCGCTATGGTCAGACTCCCATTGACTCCTATGGGATCCGCCGCCTCCAGGGCGGCGGATTGAAATCCAGGTACGCTGGCCCGGAATATTGGCGAGCGTACTTGGTAGTAGTTTGATAACTACCAAAAGTAGTCAGATTGTGCCGAACTTGCGTTCAGAACATCTGTAGTGACGTAAGCATCGATCTGTGTCGGACTGAATCCGGCGGATCGAAGCTTACATCACTAGATTCTACGTTTGCCGGGCAGTAGGGCTTGATAACTAAGGCGAATCAGCCTCGCCACAAATACGCTTTGGAATTCCAGCGTATTCGCGGTTGACGGCTTGAGAACTAGAGGCCTTAGAATGACCTCATACATTAATCTTTTCTGAGATTTCAGTCAGACATAATCACAGCAGTGGCTTATGTCAATCATTAGGGAGGGATTTGCAAATCATTAGTAATGATGGAAGTGTCCTGCATCTTCAGATGGGCAGAGCTCCATCATTTCAGGATGTCTCCCATCCGGGTGTGAACAATTGGGAGGCAGACTTTTAGTCTACAGTCTCTTCACCCAGGGGAGTGGTCTTTTGAATCAGAAAGTTTTTGACCAAATTGTGAGACATCAGGGTCTGCCAGAGGTAGATCTCATGGCTTCTCATTTGAATTGCAAACTGCCTCAATATTGTGCCAGGTCTCAGGACCCTTGAGCAACTCTGTCAGGTGTCTTAGTGGTCACTTAGTTGTTCAACCTGGTTTACTTTTCTTTTGCATGATGTACCGAGTCTACGGATTCATCCGTACTTGTGGGATATTATCCTTCCTAACAGGAAGTGACAAAGAGAGCTCCACAGCAGAGCTGTCTATATAGCTCCCCCCTTAACTCCACCCCCCAGTCATTCTCTTTGCCGGCTCTAAGCAGGAAGGGTAAAGTGAAAGAGGTTAGTTTTATTTTATCTACAATCAAGAGTTAATTTTTAAATGGTACCGGTGTTGTACTATTTACTCTCAGGCAGGACAGAGATGAAGATTTCTGCCTGGAGGATTATGATCTTAGCTTTTGTAACTAAGGTTCACTGCTGTTCCCACAGAAGCTGAGGAGTACAGGAAAACTTCAGTGTGAGGAACGGTTTCTTGCTATACAGCAATGAGGTATGTTCAGTCATATTTTCTGCAGAGACTGTGTTAACTCAGAAAGGCTGACAGTATCCCCATTAGGGGAATGGTAAGCAGTAATCCTATTGTTATAAAAGGTTTTACTAGCTTGCATAAAGGGCTAATTTCTTTTGGGCACTCAGTTTGTTTATGAGAGAAATTGGGACAAACGTTTGTGTGTTTTGGGAGTAACGTTATTTATTTTTTTGATGGGTCATTTGCTTGAGGGTTTTATTTGGCTTATTTGGGGTTGTTATAACCCACATGGCTTTCAGACAAGGTTTTTTAGATTTGTGTAGGCCCCAGCAACATCGAGTGTGGTGGGCTGGGCCTATTTTCGCGCCTCAGTTGCGCATTTAGTTATTCAGACAAGCAGCAAGCAACTTCTCCTGATAGTCTTCTGAGGGCCTAATCGAAGCTTTAATCCCATATTTTCATTCTCTAAGGACAGGTAGGGCCACAGCAGAGATGTGGCAAGGTGCTATAGGGGTTTTTAACCGGTTTTAGACAATTATCAATCCGCTTTGTTCATTTGGGGCTTTATTGCTTATTTACTTGTGATGCAATCCTTCTAAAGTTTAGTGGGTACACTGTTAAAATTTTGGAAAATTTGAAGCAATTTTAACCTGTTTTGCAGTTTGTGTATGCCTTTATTTCTCTTAAAGGCACAGTACCGTTTTTGCAAATTGTGTTTTTTTCATGAAATAAAGTGTTTTCCAAGCTTTCTTGCCTAATTACTAGCCTGTTAAACATGTCTGACACTGAGGAAACTCATTGCTCAATTGTATTAGAAGCCATTGTGGAACCCCCTCTTAGTCCCACTTGTACTGATAAATTGCAAACAGCATATTTTGACTTTTTTGACTTTTTTGATAAAAATTTGGCATTAAATGATTCTCAGACAGAAGGAAATCAGGATTTGCCATCTAGTTCTCCCCAAGTGTCACAACTAGTAACACCCGCACAAGTGAAGCCAAGTACTTCCAGTGCGTCTAATTCTTTCACCTTGCAAGATATGGCTTCAGTTATGAATATTACCCTCACAGAGGTTTTATCTAAACTGCCAGGGTTGCAAGGGAAGTGCAGTAGCTCTGGGTTAAGAACAAATGCTGAGCCTTCTGACGCTTTAGTAGCCGTATCCGATATTCCCTCACAATGTTCTGAGGTAGGGATGAGGGATTTGCTGTCTCAGGGAAAGATTTCTGATTCAGGAAAGATGTTCCTTCAGACAGATTCAGATATGACGGCATTTAAATTTAAGCTAGAGCACCTCCGCTTATTGCTTAGGGAGGTTTTAGCTACTCTGGATGATTGTGACCCTATTGTATTTCCAGAGAAATTGTGTAAAATGGACAAATATTTTGAGGTTCCTGTTTACACTGATGTTTTTCCGGTCCCTAAGAGGATTTCGGACATTGTTACTAAGGAGTGGGATAGACCAGGTATTCCGATCGCTCCCCCTCCTGTTTTTAAGAAAATGTTTCCCATTTCTGACACCATAAAGGACTCATGGCAGACGGTCCCTAAGGTGGAGGGAGCTGTTTCTACTCTGGCTAAGTGTACAACTATACCTATTGAAGACAGTTGTGCTTTCATTGATCCTATGGATAAAAAATTAGAGGGTCTCCTAAAGAAAATTTTTGTTCATCAAGGTTTTCTTCTTCAACCTATAGCGTGCATTGTTCCTGTAACCACTGCAGCTGCCTTTTGGTTTGAGGCTCTTCAGATGGAGACCCCACTGGATAATATTTTGGACAGAATTAAGGCTCTCAAGTTAGCTAATTCTTTTATTACAGACGCCGCTTTTCATCTTGCTAAGTTAGCGGCAAAAAATTCAGGTTTTGCCATTTTAGTGCGTAGAGCGTTATGGCTTAAGTCCTGGTCAGCTGATGTTTCATCTAAATCTAAGCTTTTGTCCATCCCTTTCAAAGGTAAGACCCTATTCGGGCCTGCACTGAAAGAGATCATTTCAGACATTACTGGAGGGAAGGGTCATACCCTCCCTCAGGATAAGTCAAATAAGACAAGGACCAAACAAAATAATTGTTGTTACTTTCGAAACTTCAAGAGTGGTCCCACTTCCTCCTCCTCTGCTGCAAAGCAAGAGGGGAACTTTGCTCAATCCAAGCCAACCTGGAGACCTAATCAGGCTTGGAACAAGGGTAAACAGGCCAAAAAGCCTGCTGCTGCCACTAAGTCAGCATGAAGGGGTAGCCCCCGATCCGGGACCGGATCGGGTAGAGGGCAGACTCTCTCTCTTTGCTCAGGCATGGGCAAGAGACGTTCAGGATTCCTGGGCAGTAGAAATTGTAACCCAGGAATACCTTCTAGATTTCAAGGATTCTCCTCCAAGGGGGAGGTTCCATCTTTCTCAATTGTCTGTAAACCCAACAAAAAGAGAGGCGTTCTTACGCTGTGTATAAGACCCTTTTACCATGGGAGTGATCTGCCCAGTTCCAAAAGCATAGCAGGGGCAGGGGTTCTACTCCAATCTGTTTGTAGTTCCCAAAAAAGAGGGAACTTTCAGACCAATTCTGGATCTCAAGATCCTAATCCAATTCCTAAGAGTCCCATTCTTCAAGATGGAGACCATTCGGACTATCTTACCATTGATCCAGGAGGGTCAATATATGATCACCGGGGACTTAAAGGATGCGTATCTACACATTCCTATCCAAAAAGATAATCACCAGTTCCTCAGGTTCGCCTTTCTGGACAAGCATTATCAGTTTGTGGCTCTTCCTTTTGGGTTGGCCACGGTGCCACAAATCTTCACAAAGGTGCTAGGGTCCCTTCTGGCGGTTCTAAGGCCGCGGGGCATAGCAGTGGCGCCTTATCTAGATGACATTCTAATTCAAGCGTCGACTTTCCAACTAGCCAAGTCGCACACGGACTTAGTGTTGGCCTTTCTAAGATCTCACGGATGGAAGGTGAACGTTAAAAAAAAAAAAGAGTTCTCTTTCCCCCCTCACAAGAGTTTCATTTCTAGGGACTCTGATAGACTCAGTGGACGTGAAAATATTTCTGACGGAGGTCAAGAAATCAAAGATTTTGTCCACCTGCCGAGCTCTTCACTCCATTCCTCTGCCGTCAGTGGCTCAGTGTATGGAGGTAATTGGTCTAATGGTAGCGGCAATGGACATAGTTCCATTTGCTCGCTTGCATCTCAGACCACTGCAACTGTGCATGCTCAAACAGTGGAATGGGGATTATGCAGATTTATCTCCTCAGATACATCTGGATCAAGAGACCAGAGACTCTCTTCTTTGGTGGTTGTCACAGGATCATCTGTCCCAGGGAATGTGTTTCCATAGGCCAGAATGGGTTATAGTGATGACAGACGCCAGCCTTCTGGGCTGGGGTGCAGTCTGGAATTCCCTGAAAGCACAGGGTTTGTGGACTCAGGAGGAGGCTCTCCTACTGATAAATATTCAGGAATTAAGAGCGATATTCAATGCTCTCCAGGCATGGCCTCAGCTGGCTTCGGCCAGATTCATCAGGTTTCAGTCGGACAACATCACGACTGTGGCTTATATCAATCATCAGGGCGGAACAAAGAGTTCCTTAGCAATGATAGAGATCTCAAGGATAATCCAATGGTCAGAGGCTCACTCTTGCCATCTGTCAGCGATCTATATCTCAGGTGTAGAGAACTGGGAGGCAGATTTTCTAAGTCATCAGACTTTTCATCCGGGGGAGTGGGAACTCCATCCGGAGGTGTTTGCTCAACTGGTTCAGCTATGGGGCACACCAGAATTGCATCTCATGGCGTCTCGTCAGAACGCCAAACTTCCTTGTTACGGCTCCAGGTCAGGGGATCCTCAGGCTGTACTGATAGGTGCTCTAGCAGTACCCTGGTTGTTCAACCTGGCTTATATGTTTCCACCTTTCCCTCTCCTTCCGCGTCTGATTGCCAGAATCAAACAGGAGAGAGCATCAGTGATTTTGATAGCGCCTGCGTGGCCACGCAGGACTTGGTATGCAGACCTGGTGGACATGTCATCTCTTCCACCATGGTCTCTGCCACTGACACAGGACCTTCTGATTCAAGGTCCATTCAAGCATCCAAATCTAATTTCTCTGCAAATGACTGCTTGGAGATTGAACGCTTGATTCTATCAAAGCGGGGTTTCTCTGAGTCGGTCATAAATACCTTGATTCAGGCTCGAAAGCCTGTTACCAGGAAAATCTATCATAAGATATGGCGTAAATATCTTTTTTAATGCAAATCCAAAGGCTTCTCCTGGAGTAAAATCAGGATTCCTAGGATTTTGTCTTTTCGCCAAGAGGGATTGGAGAAAGGATTGTCAGCTAGTTCCCTAAAAGGACAGATATCTGCTCTGTCTATTTTGTTGCACAAGCGTCTAGCAGATGTTCCAGACGTTCAGGCTTTTTGTCAGGCTTTAGCTAGAATTAAGCCTGTGTTTCAACCTGTTGCTCCACCATGGAGTCTAAATGTGGTTCTTAGAGTTCTTCAGGGGGTTCCGTTTGAACCCATGCATTCCATAGATATTAAGCTTTTATCTTGGAAAGTTTTGTTCCTAGTTGCTATCTCTTCAGCTCGAAGAGTTTCTGAACTATCTGCATTACAATGTGACTCACCTTATCTTGTGTTCCATGCTGATAAGGTAGTTTTACGTTCCAAGCCCGGGTTCCTACCTAAGGTTGTTACTAACAGGAATATCAATCAGGAAATTGTTGTTCCTTCTCTGTGTCCTAATCCTTCTTGTAAGAAGGAACGTCTGTTGCACAACTTGGACGTGGTTCGTGCTTTGAAATTTTATTTGCAGGCAACCAAAGATTTTCGTCAAACATCTTCTTTGTTGTCTATTCTGGAAAGCATAGGGGTCAAAAGGCTACGGCTACCTCTCTTTCCTTTTGGCTGAAAAGCATCATCCGTTGGCTTTTAAAAATTATGCTTCTGTTGAACAGATTTGTAAGGCTGCGACTTCGCTCCATACCTTTTCAAAATTTTACAAATTTTATACTTTTGCTTCTTCAGATGCTATTTTTGGGAGAAAGGTTTTGCAAGCAGTGGTGCCTTCCGTTTAGGTTCCTGTCTTGTCCCTCCCTTCATCCATGTCCTAAAGCTTTGGTATTGGTATCTCACAAGTAAGGATGAATCCGTGGACTCGGTACATCATGCAAAAGAAAACAAAATTTATGCTTACCTGATAAATTTATTTCTTTTGCGATGTACCGAGTCCATGGCCCGCCCTGTCTATTCAAGACAGATGGTATTTTTTCTTAAAAACTTCAGTCACCTCTGCACCTTATAGTTTCTCCTTTTTCTTCCTTGGCCTTCAGTCGAATGACTGGGGGGGTGGAGTTAAGGGGGGAGCTATATAGACAGCTCTGCTGTGGTGCTCTCTTTGCCACTTCCTGTTAGGAAGGATAATATCCCACAAGTAAGGATGAAACCGTGGACTCAGTACATCGCAAAAGAAATAGATTTTATCAGGTAAGCATAAATTTTTTTTTTACCTCTGTGTTGCTATCCATAGCGATAGCCAGAATCAAGCCGGAACAAACCTCAGAAATTGTAATTGCTCCAGTGTGTCCTTGCAGGATTTGGTTTGCAGATATGGTGCAGATGTCCCTGTGTCTGCCTTGGAGGCTTCCTCTAAGAAAGGATCTTCTTTCTAAAGGCCCTTTCTATTATCAAGATCTGAAAACTCAGAATTTGTTGGCATGGTGATTAAACGCTTAGTTCTGTCTCAGAGGTTTTTCTGTCAAGGTTATTGAAAACCTTTTTTGCTAGGTGTTCTTTTAGAATTCCAAGAGTTCTTGATTTCCTACAGGAAGTCTTAGATAAAGGTTTATCAGCCAGTTGAGTTCACTGAAGGGTCATATTTCGACTCTTTCTGTTTTATTTCATGATAAAATTACAGACTTTCAGGCCTTTGTTCATGCTCTGATCAGAACTAAATCAGTTATTCATTCAGTTTACCTTGGAATGTTAATCTGGTTTTCAGGGTTCTACAAACCTTTTGAGCTGATGCATGGTTCAGACCTCCAGCTTTTGTCATGGAAGGTTCTTTTTCTTCCTGCTATTTCTTCAGCCAGAAGGGTCTCTGAGCTTTTTGTTTATCATGCAAACCTCCTTTTCTGATTTAATTCAGGAGAAGGCTGTGCTTCGCATTACCTATTCTAAGAAGCATCTTCTCCACAACTTGGATGTTGTAAGAGATTTAAAATATTATGTGGAAGGAACAAAAGATTTCAGAGTTTCTAAAAAAAATTTCTAGAACTCCCAAAGGTCAGAAAGCTACTGCTGTTACTTTAGTGGCTTGGCTCAAAGCCTTAATTTGGTCAAGGGAAAAACTCCCCCTGAGCGCATTACTTTTTATTCCACTAGAGCAGTTGCTACTTCTTGGGCCTTTCGTAATGAGGCTTCTTTTGATCAGATTTGTAATTCAGTTACTTGATCTTCTTCATGCACTCTTTCTAAGTTTTATCACTTTGAAGTGCATGCTTCTTCAGAGACTGCCTTTGACATGAAAGTTCTGCGGACTATAGTGCCTAAATACTAACATCCTGTCTTCACTATATTGTAGAGATCATCTTGGTATCGGATAATGGACTAATTAGCTGAATAAAAGTTTAACCTGTTATAAATATGATTCAAAGAAGTAGGCTTGCATGAATGATGCAATGCAATATTTAGTATAATATCAACATGTATAGAAAACAATTAGAAAGTTAGTATTGCAGGTAACGTACGAAAATCTGTTAAATTCCACCTAAGACTTTTTTTTTTTTTTTATAAATAACTGAAATATACTAAAAAAATAAAACTAAAAACTAAAGCTAAAAATAGCAATAACACTAAAAATTAAATTAAATGGATAGTATAGTCAAAAATAAACTTTAATGATTCAGATAGAGCCATGCAATTTTAAGCAACTTTCTAATTTAGTCCCGATGTCAAAGTTTCTTTGATCTCTTGGTATCTTTATTTTAAAAAGCTAGAAAGTAAGCTTACGAGCCGGCCCATTTTTGGTTCAGCACCTGGGTAGCGCTTGCTGACTGGATGGCTACATTTAGACACAAATCAGCAAGCACTACCCAGGTTCTGAACCAAAAATGGGCCAGCTTCTACGGTTACATTCCAGCTTTTAAAAAATAATGATACCAAGAGAATGAAGAAAAATTGATAATAGGAGTAAATTAGAAAGTTGCTTAAAATTGCATGCTCTATCTCAGGGTTCTTCAAACGTTTCCCCCAAGACCCAGTGCCATGATACCACATACCTTTGGGACCCAATTTTTATACTTGTTCTGAACATTTCTTAAGAAATAAAAATGATAGCTGCAATTTTTGGCAAAGAGACTAAAATATGTGCATGCTTTATTCCTGATTGTAGTAAAATTTGAAAGCGTAAAACGTAATAACACACACACCACACACTCATACAACAGACACACAATCCTACAACTCACACACAATCATACAACACACGCTAACACCCTCTCATACAATACACATTTTCATGTAACACACATACCATACACACTTTCATATAACACACACTCACCCCATACACTCTTACAACACACACATACACACACTTTCATATAACACACACACTTTCATATAACACACACACTTTCATATAACACACACTTTCATATAACACACACACTTTAATATTAAACGCATACCACACACACACACACTCATACAACACACATACCACACACACTCTCATATAAAACACACACACCACGCACACACTCATACAACACACACCCCACACACTCTCATACACAACACATGTACAGCACACACACAATCTCAAACAATACACCACACACACTCCTACAACACACACACAAGTCGCGACCCAGTACACATGGTGTTGTGACCCAGCAATGGTTCCCGACTTGTGGTTTGAAGAACCCTGCTCTATCTGAATCAAGAAAATTTAATTTTGACTACACTAGCCCTTTAAAAAGTCAGAAAACAATAACAACTAGTTAAACTGCTCAATACTTTAATGTTTATCTAAACATACTCACTAGAAAAGAGAATTTCAGTGAGACGGTGTCAGGAGGAAACTTGAGGCCCATCTTGAAACTCTAAACTTCCAACCTATCAATCTGGTAACCAGTCTCCAGTCTATCTTAGGGCTAGATTACAAGTGGAGTGCTAATTTACAAATAGCTGGTTAATACTACGGCAAGCTTGCGGTAGCAATTAACACTCCAGAAATTAACCAGAAGTCAGACCACTTTACATGGGAATGATCGTATCCAATGAAGGGATAAAAAAGCGCGCTGGTACCAGGAAAAGTACCCTTGGAGCTTGGTTTCCACAGTGTACTAGCCACTGCTAAGTGCTAGCCTGCTTTCACGCACTGGTCACAGCACAGTGCTACACTATTTGGTAAGCATATTACTTACTTTCATCTGTACCTGCATTTCCAGACGGTATCACGCTATTGTGGCGCCCTCTCTCTACTCTTTGCACTTTACATGGGGTCTGTGTTATTACTATAAATATATTTATGTGTTAATATGTGTATTCATATAAATTTTAAATTTGCCCATCACTGTGCTAGGTTCTGTGCCATGGATGACGGCATCACAACGAGGCTCCCATTAGAGCCTATGGAAGTTCCTCACTTCTAATACCAGCGCATAATTGCGTGCACTGACATAAGTGGAGCGGGAATATAGTGCTTGCGCTCCACTCATAATCTGGCGCTTAGTGTTTACTGAATTTGAATTGTCGCAGGTTGACTAGAAGGGGAAGGGTAGGAATGATCAAAAGGAAAAACGTATATTGCAGCGATGAAGAAATGCCACAGATTTTGAAAAGCCAATATTGGGCCAGATTACAAGCGGAGCGCAGAATTGCATTTTCGCAAGTGAAATATTTACGCTCCGCTCCTAATACCAGTGCACCTTATTGTTCGCTGGTATTAGAAGTGAGCAGCAATGCGAACACACATGGCACAGAACCTAGTGCAGCGAAGGGGGGTAAGTTGGGAAGCAAATTTAAAATGTATATAAATATTCACATATATATTTGTGTTTATATGTGTATATTAACAAATAAATATATATGTATATAAGCATATACATATATATTTGCAGTTTTAACACAGTCCCCATAGACCGCAATGTATAGGCACTTTTTCTTACATGCCACACCTGCTCGCTTTAACCCCTTGTAATTGCTTTGTGCAGTTATTTTTTAACAAAATAAAGGTGCTATTATTTTTGTTATTATTAAGGCACACTACACTATATTTTGGGGATTATTTTTTAAATGAACCAGAGGTCTGACCTGAACTGGTTATTTAACATGTGCCAGTAAACTGGTGAATTTGTATGTTTACAGGTGCACATTAAATTAGCTCTCCACTTGTAACCTAGCCCATTGTATTTTATACCAGAATTGGCGTATTTTAGATCATACATTTTTTAAACAACTTTCCAATTTATTTTTATTATCAAATTTGCTCATTCTCTTGTTGAAGAAGCAGCAAAGCACTAGTGGGATCTCAACACATTGCGTGAGCCAATAACAAGGGGCACATATCTGCAGTTACCAATCAACAGTAAGGTCACAGCCGTGCATTGCTGCTCCTGAACCTGCCTAAGGGTACATTTTTCAACTATACTGAGAGAATAAAGCCGATTAGATATCAGAAGTAAATTAGAAAGATGTATAAAATCGCTTGCTCTGTCTGAATCATGAAAGTTTAAATTTGACTTTACTGTCCCTTTAATATAACTTGACTGAGAACTACAGACGAAACTGATGAGCAGTTTATTTAAACATAGTAGGAAGTACAGATAATGCAGGATTGGTTTATTTCATAAATGATTTTGCTATTTAAAGGTTCATAGTCATTTTTGAAGTATTATTTATACTTTACCAGAATGGCTTGGCATGCTCTGATGGTTACATCAGTTTCTCGGCACTCATTACTTTATTATACCCAGGTCTGAAAGCACCTAGATGATACTACAAACCTTTGCACCATAGCTGAATGTATCGCCTATTTATATATTCAGGACAGGTCTGCTACATCCATGCACAAATAAATATTGGATCTATATTATATTCTTAGTGCATTGTTTTTAAATGTAATCTTTTTGATCAATAAATATTTACAAAGCTGTCACCTCCTTGACCCCGTTGGTGAGGCACCAGCTACTGAATAGTCATTTAATTCTAATGATTCATGTGGGAAAGACAGGAGTGGCTGGATTCTCTTGCAATTTAAATGAGGAAGACCCCCTGTGCCTACTCCTCTAAGTAGGGGAGGTGTGGAGGGGACTAAGCCTCTCACAAAGCAGTATCCTTTGATCAAGGACATTTTGGCTCCCACCTGCCAAGTTAATGATGCATTAACGACTGCTGCATTTTGCTGTTAAAGGGTAACATCTGCAAGTATAATGGGTTTTGAGATATCTATAGTGAGGGGTGTCATTTGGGTGTTGGTTTATTTTTTTTCTGTTTAACCCTTTGAAGTGCAGGCTAGAATTTGTGAATGACCTAGAGATTAGTTAAATGCAGTGGTCATTTTGCCAGTGACTTTACAAATAGGTAGGTTTTATTATAGGTTTGATTTTTTTTATTGTACATTTGGTTGCGTATCCACAAAATCCTTAACCTGTAAAAAGGAATTCAAAGAAAGGATGTGCAAAATCTGTTTTATGCACACATTACCCTTACAGTGGTTTCCTAGTCCTGGTGTTAATACCATCTATATATAATATAAAATAAACTATTATTTGTTACCAATACAGGGACACACCCTTTGAAAAACCTTGAGTGTTGTTTATCTTACCTCCTTTAGTGATAAATAACTTCAAATCACAATCAAATATAAACAAAAAATAAATGTGATATATAAAAAGGATATAGTAAGCCAAAAACGTGTGATTATTCAATATCTTAAAAAAAGTAAACATAATATAGTGTAATATTGCAATAAACATCAGTGTATTAGCAACTTGTCGAAATTGTACTCACAATACCTTGAGCTATCTTAAGCTCAAATATTGCACAGTCCTGAAACACAAGGCTGTCGGGCTCAGCTCTCACCGGTGTAGTGTGGGTTATTCCTCCTTGAAAGTGTCAGCAGGTCTCAAAAAATAAAAAGATATATCAAATGTAACTCTGTGAACATGCACTCACACTTTCCAGAAGCTAACATTAAAGGGACACTGTACCCAAAAATTCTTTAGTGATTCAGATTGAGCATGAAATTTTAAGCAACTTTCTAATTTACTCCTATTATCAAATTTTCTTCATTCTCTTGGTATCTTTATTTGAAATGCAAGAATGTAAGTTTAGATGCCGGCCCATTTTTGGTGAACAACCTGGGTTGTCCTTGCTGATTGGTGGATAAATTCATCCACCAATAAAAAAGTGCTGTCCAGAGTACTGAAACAAAAAAAGCTTAGATGCCTTCTTTTTCAAATAATGATAGCAAGAGAACGAAGAAAATTTGATAATAGGAGTAAATTAGAAAGTTGCTTAAAATTGCATGCTCTTTCTGAATTACAAAGGAAAAAAATGTGTTCAGTGTCCCTTTAAGTCCCAATATAACAGCAGACCATATATGGGCTATCCGGTAAAGCCACTTCTGAGCCACTATATTACCTCCTTTGCTGTGCTCATTTAGGGACAGTTATGGAGTGTTGAGTTGAATTCCCAGAATGCATTCCAGTATCTTCAGGGACAGTAGTAAAGCTGCAATTTTCAGAATTAAACTACAGAAATAACAAAATAAATAATGAAAGTGCAGTGAAAAGTTTTACATTAATGGGTATCTTGCCTAATCTGTTCATTGTTCCACAGTAGAAGGGAATGTTTTGCCCAGTTCTGACATTTCTTCATCGCATTCATCTAGATAATTCCAGGTTATTCTGTTTTTCAGTGAAACACTTTAGCTTTATCAAATTTGGCTCTGTTCTGGAGTCAGCCCTATAATTTCCATCAAGGTTCTGGCATTTCCTGTACTAATGGTCAAGTGCCCAATGAACAGTTATTTAGACATCCAGCCAGGTGAAGTCTGTATCTGCAGAGGATTAGTTCCCTTACCGTTTTATTCATTCGACTTATTTTCATTTGCTCTTAATCTAATGATAATTCTTTGGAGGTTCATGTAGCTCAAGGGAAGTTGGTTTCTGGACTTTGTATTGCTGGTAGGATTTCTCAAGTTGTCAATATTTTCTTTTTCTTATTCAAGTCTTAAAGGGACAGTCTAGTCAAAATTAAACTTTCATGATTCAGATAGGGCATGCAATTTTAAACAACTTTCCAATTTACTTCTATTATCTAATTTGCTCAATTCTTTAGATATCCTTTGTTGAAGAAATAGCAATGCACATGTGTGAGACAATCACACAAGGCCTTTATGTGCAGCAACCAATCAGCAGCTACTGAGCATATCTAGATATGCTTTTCAGCAAGTGATATCAAGAGAATGAAGCAAATTAGATAATAGAAGTAAATTAGAAAGTTGTTTAAAATTGCAAGCTCTTTCTAAATCACGAAAGAAAAAAAATTGGGTTTCATGTCCCTTTAAGTGTGTGTGAGCTGATGATTTGGTCATGTCCCTGACCCAGAAGAATGAAGACTAATTTTCTGACTTGTTGCTACCTTGTCTGCATGCTCTTAAACCAGTCATGTCTAAGCTTATCATTATTACTGTTGGGAATATCACTCCTGACCAGCAGAAGGAGGCAAAGAGCACCACAGCTGTTAAATACCACTCCCCCTATCCACAATCCCCAGTCATTCTCTTTGCTTGTATCAGTTGCAAGGAGGGGTAAAGTTAGGTGTCTGATTCTTCATTCAAGAGTTTATTTTTTAAGCAGAGCAAGTTTTGCTCTGGTCTTCTTTGGGGTTTAGCTGTGGTCCATGTCAGTCTCTTCAGTAGAGCAAGTGGTGGCTTTTAAGCATTTGGGATCTTGTGGGGTATAATCCCCACTGGGCCTCCCAAGTAATTTCATGCTGCCCTTGGTTGAAAGTTTGAGTAAGTTTACTCAGCCTTTTCTTTTTTACACAGGTCAATGTGAGGTAGGAATCCCCTCTCATACTAAGTGAGCTGTCCTGCTGCCGGACAGATTTTTGAGGTAAGTGCCTATTTCTTTCCCTGTTTTGATATAGGAGAATTTAGCATTTTGACAGTGTATTCTGTCTAAATATACAATCAGCCTTCTAGGTTAACGGTTTACTGTATGGCAGTTTTGCAGGCACTGGGGATGTTTGGCTCCGTTTATTATGTTTTCACTTTGGTGTAAATTTTTTTTTTTTTTTTTTATTAATGGCTACCGTGAGCTTTGTTAGGCCACGTCCACAATAGGCGGGCTTATCTGAGATAGCAAGGGAGTTTTTGGCGCCCTTTTAGCTGTTTCCTGTTGTTCCTGGATGTTGCAGCTCTGTTGCATAGCTCCTCAGAGGTAGTTCAGCGTTCTCTCCGGTGCGGCTGTATGGGGGACGGGATCATTTTCTGAATTTGTTTCTGGCAGCAAGGAGGTCAGGTAGGCATCTCAGCAGAGCTTGCTGAGGTGTGGAGGTTGCCTGTTGTTTTTTTGTGGGGCTGTTGCTCTGTTTGTATTTAAGTTTCTGTCTGAATTTCAGGGACTATAACGTTTCTGTCTCTCTTTGCATTCATTTTGTGAAAAATTGTTGCTGCAAGATTTATTGTGCAGTTTATTTAAGGATTTTCTAGTTTAAATTTTAAACAGATTTTTTTTTTTTTAAAGGGACAGTAATGTTTTTTTGTTTCATTAAAATTCTGATTTGAACTTAGAATTTTTTATTGATTAAAGGGACAGTATACTGTAAAATAGTTTTTCCCTTAATGTGTTTACAATTGCTTTTTTACCAACTGCAGAGTAAAAAATGTATGAAAATTAGCTTTTTAAGGTTTATTTGTGTATATTAAAGCTCTGATTTTGTGTTTTGAAGCCACAACCTAATAACATGGGTTGAGCTTGTAGGTATAATCAGATCTCATTACTTTATCACATTGTGTTCATATACCTGCTTCTTTATCTTATATCTGTCCATAAAAAAATCTCCAGTACTTGGAGAGAACAATGTAAAATTAAAATGTTATTACCTTATCTCTGCTATAGCCCACCGGGAGTGTCATTTCTTCTGCTGGCTGTGTTTACAAAGCTTGGACCTGCGGCCACAAACTTTCAGAATAGATGGGGATACCACATGCTAAATCGACTATTTCAAATGCCAATATAAGGGCAAAGGAGCTACTTGTAAACAATTTAATACACTCCAGCAGGTAAAGAGGATCATTGGGAACAAATTAAAGGGGAGAAAATTTTTGAGTAAACTGTCCCTTTAAGGTTTTTTCCTTTGGAATAAGATGGACCAAGAGGCCCTGCAAGCTGTTGCTTGTTCTCTGTTTAAATACTAATGTTGAGCCTCCTATACCTTTTGGTTCCTCTTGTATTGAGAGAACATTACATTACAAGGATAGACTTTTTGATTCTGAGCCTTCATTGTCTAGGGCGGATGTTGTTCAGGAGTCTCCTGTTCTGGCTAATCCGCAGCTTTCTCCTCATGCGTCCCAATCTTCTGCAGTGCCCAGTGTTTCGTCTCAGGTTGGTTTTTCCTTGCAGGATATGGCTACCCATATATCCTCGGCAGTATCTGAGGCTTTGTCTGCTTTTCCTATGTTACAGGGGAAGCGCAAGGGGAAGTATAAGATTTCTGATTCTGTTGCAATTGTGTCTAGTGTTTATTTTCATAAGTCTGAGGAGGAAGATACTTCAGTAGCATATGAGGGTGAGATCTCGGAATCTGATAGTGTAAATCCTTCTTCTGAACCTGAGGTTGTTTCCTTTAGGTTTAAGCTGGAGCACCTCCGTTTGTTACACAAGGAGGTTTTGGCTACCTTGGATGACTGTCAGTCATGGTTATTCTTAAGAAATCTAGTAAACGTAATAATTTTTTTGATGTCCCTTCCTCGGTGGAAGTTTTTCCTATACCAGATCGTGTTTCAGATGATATTGCACAAGAATGGAAGAAGCCTGGGATTCCTTTTTCCCCTTCTCCAATTTTTAGGAAGATGTTTCCTATTGCTGATTCTATTAAGGAATTTTGGCAGATGGTTCCTAAGGTGGAGGGAGCAGTTTCCACTCTGACCAAGAGGACCACTATTCCTATTGAGGAAAGCTGTTCCTTTAAAGATTTATGTACACCAGGGGTATCAATGGCAACTGGCTGCATGTATTGCTACGGTGACTAGTGCGGCGTCATATTGGTTTGATGCGTTGTCTGATTCCATTCAGCAAGATACTCCTCTTGAAGAAATTAAAGATAGAATCAAGACTTTGAAGTTGGCTTTTCCTTTATTGCAGTTGCTTCTGGTTTTGCCATTTTAGCTCGCAGAGCTTTATGGTTAAAATCCTGGTCTGCAGATGTATCCTCTAAATCTAAGCTTTTGTTTATTCCTTACAAGGGTAAGACCTTGTTTGGGCCAGGTTTGGCTGTGATTATTTCTTGTCGATGTCTTCTGCTAACTGGATACCTAAATATTTTATTGAATTCTCGCACCATCTAAATGGGCAATTTTGTAATATCTGGAGTTCCATCCACTTTGGGACGGAGACTCCAAGGATCTCTGATTTAGTATGATTAATTAAGAAGTTTGTGAGTTTATTAAATAACTTTAATTCCTTCATCAAAGGTGGTATGGATATATCTGGGTAGGTTAGAGAAAACAAAATATCGTCAGCGAACAGGGAGAGTTTATACTCCTGTTTT
Organism: Bombina bombina; assembly: GCF_027579735.1. NCBI lineage: Eukaryota > Metazoa > Chordata > Amphibia > Anura > Bombinatoridae > Bombina > Bombina bombina. The sequence goes on along the minus strand of NC_069499.1, from coordinate 246,606,312 downwards.
CCAACAACTATCCCCGTCACTTCCCTGTTTAGTCTGATCTTGGTGGCTAATGTTTCTAGTAGACATACAAATAGTAACGGGGAGAGTGGGCATCCCTGTTGCGTGCCATTACTTATCTGAAAGGGCTGCGAGAGGATGCCATTCAATGCTATTCTTGCGCTGGGACCCGAGTAAAGAGCAAATATTCTATGTAGCATAGTGTCTCCCAGTCCAAATGCCTGTAGTGTCAGCTTGAGGAATGACCAACTCACTCGGTCGAAGGCTTTTTCCGCATCCGTGGATAACCACACAGCGGGGATACCGTCAGTCTTAGCATGCCAAATTAGATGCATGTTACGGACTGTGTTGTCCTTTGCTTCCCTATGGGGTATAAAACCTACTTGGTCCTGGTGGATTATGGAAGGGAGAAGCAGATTTAGCCTTGTCGCAAGTATTTTTGCATAAATTTTAATATCAGAATTCAACAATGATATTGGCCGGTAGTTGGGTATTGAGTCTGTTGGTTTATTGGGTTTTGGGATCACCGTTATATGCGCTTGTAAAGCCATAGGTGAGAAGGACTTATCTCGATCTATGGTTTGATAGTATGCCAATAAATGGGGGGCCAGTATGCTTTTCAATTTAGTAAAGTACGCATTTCCGAAACCGTCTGGTCCTGGGGCCTTCCCTGTAGGGAGGTCCGAGATAGCCTCTTTTACCTCCTTAAGGGAGAAAGGCAAGTCCAATTCGACCTGTTGCTCTGTAGTGAGAGAAGGTAGATGCAATTGTGATAAGTATGTGGCCATGTCTTGTGTTGTGGCGGTAGGTTGACTTTTCTCTAAGTTATATAACCCTTCATAGTATGCTCTAAATTTATCTGCAATATCCCTGGATGAGTACCATGTTTTCCCGTTATGGTCTTTTATAGATAGAATATGGCGCTTGTTTGTGCGTTGCCGTAATAGTCTCGCTAGCAATGGCTGTGATTATTTCTGATATTACAGGAGGGAAGGGGCATTCTCTTCCTCAGGATAAAAGAAATAAACAGAAGGGTCGGCAGAGTAATTTTTGTTCCTTTTGTAACTTCTCTGGTAAATCTTCCTCTTCTTCCTCCAATCAGGAACAGTCCAAGCCATTTTAGAAGTCAAATCAGTCTTGGAATAAGGGGAAGCAGTCCAGGAAGCCTGTTGCTGACTCAAAATCAGCATGAAGGGTCTGCCCCCCGATCTGGTAATAGATCTTGTGGGGGGCAGACTCTCTTTCTTCGCTCAAGCTTGGGTTTGAGATGTTCAGGATCCCTGGGTGGTAGATATTGCGTCCCAGGGTTACAAACTGGAGTTCAAGAATTTTCCTCCCAGAGGCAGGTTTCTTCTCTCCAGGTTATCTGTAAACCAGATAAAAGAAGAGGCATTGTTACGTTGTGTTCAGAATCATTGCGACATGGGAGTGATAGTTCCTGTTCCAGTTCAGGAACAGGGTCTGGGTTTTTATTCCAATCTCTTCGTCGTTCCCAAAAAGGAGGGAACTTTCAGACCTATTTTAGATCTCAAGAGTGTAAACAAGTTTCTCAGGGTTCCGTCTTTCAAGATGGAAACTATTCGTTCCATTCTTCCTTTGGTTCAGGAAGTTCAGTTCATGACCACAGTGGATCTAAAGGTTCCTAAGATTTGCATTTCTAGACAAATATTTTCAGTTTGTAGCTTTTCTTTTTGGTCTGGCAACAGCTCCCAGAATTTTTTCAAAGGTCCTGGGAGCATTGTTGGTGGTGCTTCGATTGAAGGGTGTTGCAGTGGCTCCTTATCTGGATGACATTCTAGTTCAGGCTCCATCTTTTCAACTAGCAAATTACAACACAGAGTTGTTGTTGTTGTTGTCTTTTCTGCACTCCCACGGTTGGAAGGTGAATTTAGGATAAAAGTTCCTTAATTCCAGCTACAAGAGTGGTATTTTTGGGGACCATTATAGAATCTCTAGAGATGAAAATTTTTCTGACAGAAGCAAGAAAGTCAAAGATTTTCAATACGTGGCTTGCTCTTCAGTCCCTTCCTCGGCCATCAGTGGCTCAGTGCATGGAGGTAATTGGTCTGATGGTTTCAGTCACATCATTCCATTTGCTTGGTTCCATCTCAGACCTCTGCAGTTATGCTTGCTCAGGCAGTGGAATGGAGATTATGCGGATCTATCTCCAAAGATTGTTCTTGATCACATGTCCAGAGACTCTCTTACATGGTGGTTGTCTCTGGATATCCTCTCTCAGGGAACTTGCTTTCGCAGACCTGCCTGGGTGATTGTAACCACGAATTCCAGTTTGCTGGGCTGGGGTGCTGTCTGGGGTTCATTAAGGGCTCAGGGTCTATGGACTCAGGAGGAGTCGGTTCTTCCAATAAATGTTTTGGAACTGAGAGCAACTTTCAATGCTCTTCTAGCCTGACCTCAGCTAGCTTCAACCCAGTTTATCAGGTTTCAGTAGCTGTTGTCTGTCTGCTATCCATATGCCAGAGGTGGACAATTGGGAAGCTGATTTTCTGAGCAGACAGACTTTTCATCTGGGGGAGTGGTAACTTCATCCAGAGGTATTTTCCAGCTTGATTCTCAGTTTGGGGCAGCCGGAGTTGGATCTCATCAGAATGCCAAGCTCCCAAGGTACAGGTCGAGGTCAAAGGATCCTCAGGCTGTTCTGATAGATGCTCTAACAGTTCCTTGGACTTTGTCTGGCATATGTATTCCCTCAGTTTGCTCTTCTTCCTCGGGTCATTGCTTGGGTCAAACAAGAGAGGGCATTGGTGATTCTCATTAATCCGGCGTGGCCTCGCAGAATCTGGTTTGCAGATCTGGTGGAGATGTCTTCCACCTTGGAGTCTTCAATTAAGGAAGGACCTGCTTCTGCAGCGTCCCTTCCTTCATCCAAATATTGTTTCTCTGAAGCTGACTGCTTGGAGATTGAACGCTTGATTCTTTCTAAGGGTGGTTTTTCTGAGTCAGTCATTGAGACTATGAATCAGGCTTCTAAGCCTGTAACTAGGAAGTTTTTATTATAAGATTTGGCATAAATATTTGTATTGGTGTGAATCCAAAGGCTACTCGTGGAGTAGAGTTAGGATTCCTAGGATTTTGTCTTTTCTCCAGGAGGGTTTGGAGAGAGGTTTATCTGCTAGTGCCCTGAAGGATCAAATTTCTGCTTTATCTATTTGTGACAGACCCTTCTGTCAGGACTGAAGGAGTTAATTGTGTTTAGCTAAGAAACTAATTTCTAAAGACAGAGTTGCTGGCTCCAGCTATAATCTAATTAGTGCTAAGCATTCTATTGTTTGATCACCTCCAGAGAGAAAACGCCTAAGTGATAAGAAGGGCCAAGAGTGTCTTGTGGTTGAAGTGTTTAAGTAATATAATTCTATTGTATCATGTCAAAGGGCTTGTTCCCTCCATGTAATGTACAACAGCCTTTCAACCCCCATCTGGGGGGGGGGGGTCAGACCTGCATAAATACTAGGCATAGCCTTTTAATAAATGTCATTCTGTTTTAAACCTGAAAACTGGCTGGGTTGTGAATTGCTGATTCCCTATGCAGGACATTGTTCATCTGATATTAACCTTGGTACACTGTTGGTACCGTAACAATTGGTGGCAAGCGACGGAATGAACCTTATCGCCCAGAAGAGCAACTACACAAGCCAGTAACCTCAGGAAGAGGGGGATTATTACAATACTGACTAAGATGGAAAGAGTACCAGGGACAGAAGGAACCAATGGGCCCAGCATATCAGACAGAACCCCTGAAGAAGCAAGCTTTGATCGGGCGGTTAAAATAAGACTGGCATATTATGGCCCCAACCAATCTGCGGAAATTATCGACCGGGTCATAGCAGCTGTGGAGGCCAACCTACTTCACCAAAGCAGCGCTGCAGCAGCCCAAGTGGAAAAGAGAAAAGTAAATTTTGCAGCTTTTAAAAACTTCCTGGAAACAGAAGGAGAGATTGATGGGTTCCTTGCGGATTTTGAGAGGCAATGTGCACTACACAAGGTACCCGCAGAGGACTGGGTCACGATATTATCCGGAAAATTATCCGGCCGGGCCAGTGAGGCTTTTCGGGCCATTCCAGATGAGGAGGTTGGGGATTATAATACTGTGAAAGAGGCTCTGCTCTCCAGGTATGCGGTTACACCGGAGGCGGTTCAGAGACACTGTTAAATTAGCTGGTGATTCCTACGTTGAGTGGGCATGTAAGGTGCACCGCACAGCAGCTCACTGGATAGCGGGGTGCCAAGCCGTATCTGGGGAAGAGGTGCTGCAGCTATTCCTGTTGGAACATTGCTTTGACAAGTTATCAGCAGGAGTTAGAGAGTGGGTTCGGGACCGTAAACCCTCCACCCTGCATGAAGCTGCTCGCCTGGCAGATGAGTATATGGATGCCCGCAAACTGGACACTGCTACCACTAAGCCCCCTGCTAGAGTGGAGTACAGACCCCCAGTCACCCCAGCAGCTGCCAGTTACCAACCCCCGGCGCACCGCTATACCACACGGCCTCCGGCCACAAACTACCCTCAGAGAGCCCGGTTCAATTCACGGGGCTACTCACAGCCTATTTGGTGCTTTGGATGTAAGCAACTAGGGCACAAAAGACCAGAGTGTCCCCTAAATGCAGCGAACCAAGCACAGTCCTGGAGAAGACCCGCCGGCGGAATCCCACGTAACTCTCAGCCTGCGGCCCGCTACGTAGAGGCGCAAGAATGCTGGAGCATCCTACATGAGGCAGACCTTGTGCAAGCTGCCCACCGGAATAACCGGCAACTGGTTAAAGTGAATGGGAAGAAGGTCAGTGGTCTACGGGATACTGGTGCTACCATGACCTTGCTTCAAAAGAACTTGGTGTCTGAGAAACAGTACACTGGAGACACTGTGGCTGTGAGGGTAGCAGGGGGCGATGTGTTCAGCCTACCTGTTGCCAGGGTACATTTGGATTGGGGAGTGGGCGCTAGACCTGTGAATGTGGGGGTCAAGAAGGACTTACCTGCTGATGTTCTTCTTGGAAATGACTTGGCTCCCCTTGTTTCTGCCTATGCTCCCATGGGTCCCGCTGATGTTAACCCTGTGACTACCCGTGCTCAGATCCGTGCAGCAGAGACTGACCCCCCTGCTGCTAAGCCCCAGGACGCTGAGCTCAGTAAATCTCTATCCACTATTGATACGTGGAAGTCCCGTTACAATGCGCTGATGAAGGAGAAGAGGAGCGCAGAGGAAAAAGCACGTTTAGAACGTGAATCTCTGCTAGACAAGCTGCACCGACAGACTGCAGAAAACACCAGCTTGAGAGTGGGACATGAAACATTAAAGACAAACTTAGCGACACTTGAGGAGAAGCTGACGCTGGCTCATAGTGAGGTGCAGCAACTCAAGGGCACCCTATGTCAGTATGAAGGGATTGTAGATACCTATAAAGAGCAGGTACAGAAAACTCGTAAAGAAGCTGATGGGATTTTGAAGGACTGTTTAGCCCTAGTCTGGGCACTGAGGAAGTTGAACCCTTCTTTGTATGGACAGGAATTCTCTCTCATAACGGGAATACAGATGGATTGTCCTGGCAAACTGACATGCCTACTACCTCCTAGTCCGGTCATCCCCAGGTTGACCCGCCAAAGGGTCAAGCCGGGTCTGCCGGAGTGTTCCACAAGGGGGGAGATATGTGACAGACCCTTCTGTCAGGACTGAAGGAGTTAATTGTGTTTAGCTAAGAAACTAATTTCTAAAGACAGAGTTGCTGGCTCCAGCTATAATCTAATTAGTGCTAAGCATTCTATTGTTTGATCACCTCCAGAGAGAAAACGCCTAAGTGATAAGAAGGGCCAAGAGTGTCTTGTGGTTGAAGTGTTTAAGTAATATAATTCTATTGTATCATGTCAAAGGGCTTGTTCCCTCCATGTAATGTACAACAGCCTTTCAACCCCCATCTGGGGGGGGGGGGGGTCAGACCTGCATAAATACTAGGCATAGCCTTTTAATAAATGTCATTCTGTTTTAAACCTGAAAACTGGCTGGGTTGTGAATTGCTGATTCCCTATGCAGGACATTGTTCATCTGATATTAACCTTGGTACACTGTTGGTACCGTAACACTATTTTATTGCATAAGCGCCTCGCGGATATGTCAGATGTTCCTTCTTTTTGTCAGGCCTTGGTTAGAATTTGGCCTGTGTTTAAGTCTACTACTCCACCTTGGAGTCTTAATTTGGTTTTTAGAGTTCTTCAGCAGGCTCCCTTTGAACCTATGCATTCTTTGGATATTAAGATGTTAACTTGGAAGGTTTTGTTGCTGGTGGCTATTTCTTTGTCTCAAAGAGTTTCGGAGCTTTCAGCCTTACAGTATGAATCGTAGTTCTGCGTACTGCCTTGGGTTTTCTTCCCAAGATTGTTTCTGATAAGAATATTAATCAAGAGATTGTTGTTCCTTCTTTGTGTCCTAATCCTTCTTCTCATAAGGAGCGTTTGTTGCACAACCTGGATGTGGTTCGTGCATTGAAATATTATTTGCAGGCGACTAAGGATTTTCGCCAGTCTTCTTCTTTATTTGTTGTCTTTTTTCTGGGAAGAGTAAGGGTAAGAAAGCTACGACTACTTCTCTTTCTTGTTGGTTGAGGAGTGTTATTCGCTTGGCATATGAGACTGCTGGTCAGCAGCCTCCTGAGAGAATCATGGCTCATTCCACGAGGGCTGTTTTATCTTCTTGGGCTTTCAAAAATGGAGCTTCTGTAGATCAGCTTTGCAAGGCTGCGACTTGGTTATCTTTGCATACTTTTTCTAAACTTTACAAATTTGATACTTTTGCTTCAGCAGAGGCTTCTTTTTGGAGAAAGATTTTTCAAGCAGTGCCTTCTGTTTAGGTTAACTGTCTTGTTCCTCCCTTAGCATCCGTGCCCTCTAGCTTGGGTATTGGTTCCCAACAGCAATTAAGATGATCTGTGGATTCACCGTGTTATTAGAAATATAACATAATTTATTCTTCGAGGGAAGGGAGAAGCGGAAGTGCTGCTACAGTATTCTTGCATGCAGATGATCCCAAAGTACGCCAAGGTGAGGGGAGGAGTGGAGCCAGCAATGACAAATAAGCGGAGGACAGCCGCAAGCATACAAAGAAGAAAGAAAATGCCGGCTACTCACAACAGTCAAAAACAAAGTCTTTATTAATTCTATGGTTCTATGAGTAAGCGCCTACGGGCGTGAAATGCGTAAGAACAGCTGAGCCCCTCCATATGTTTGTTTTTGCTACCGTCTTCATGTTTTAATTGGATAATAAAGACTCCATTTTTGACTGTTGCGAGTAGCCGGCATATTCTTTTTTCTTTATAATTTATTCTTACCTGATAAATTGCTTTCTTTCTTGACACGGTGAGTCCATGGCCCGCCCTGTTTTTCAGACAGTTTGCTTTTCTATAAACTTCAGGCACCTCTGCACCTTAGATTACTTATTTTCTCCTTTCCCTTTGGTCGAATGACTGGGGATTGTGGGTAGGGGGAGTGGTTTTTAGCAGCTTTTGCTGTGGTGCTCTTTGGCTCCTCCTGCTGGTCAGGAGTGATATTCCCAACAGTAATTAAGATGATCCGTGGACTCACTGTGTCAAGAAATAAATGCATTTATCAGGTAAGAATACATTCAGGAAGAACATTGCACTTTAGCTATCGAGCAAGCATGTGATGTTATGCTCTTCTGGGACTGCAAGGTTATTTACAGAGTCAAATGTTATGAGCATTATTCATATGTATTTATGTGGTAGCTGAGCTTTCTCTTTCCTTCTTAATATGAGGAGAGTCCATGGCATCATTCCTTACTGTTGGGAAATACTGAACCTGGCCACCAGTAGGAGGCAAAGACACCCCAGCCAAAGGCTTAAATACTGCCCCTACTTCCCTCATATCCTAATCATTCTTTGCCTTTCGTCACAGGAGGATGGAAGAGAATTGTCAGAAGATTCAGAGTAGTTCCTTATAAAGGGTATCTACACTTCGAAAAGGGACTGGAGTTTTAAGTAGTCTTGTCAGCCTCTCAGTGAGAGCATTGACAAATGTTAGAGTCTGGAGATGCAGGGAGAGTCTTTCTGCGAATGCATCTTGTATTAACAGTTCCTAAGCAATCAGTGTTGACGAGTTTCACTGCCTGCTTCCATCACTCAAGTCCATGTCAGGAGCGATGCTACAAGACTGTCAAACTTGAGAGGTTGTGTTTCTGTTCCACGGCATAGATTCTGGTGAGATTGTTTCATTTTTTTACACATATGATAACGCAAGAAGACAGGGTCACAGTGTGGCTTCTTTTACCTGTATGGAATCAAGGGTTAATATCTCTGTAGGGGGGTTATTGAACAGTGGGGATTAATAACATAAGTTTATTTGATTATGCTGCGACATGTGTGAGATGAGGCTCAGGCAAATGTTGGAACGTACAGGGTTTTTTACTTTCGTTTTGGGAGCTGCGCAGCCTGAAAGTCTTGGTTATTATGCTATTATGGCAGGGGCAGCCTTGCATTGCACACCACGTGACTGGGTGTGGTCACACTTATTTCCTCTTTCCTGACTGTGTGGCTTACCGGAGAAGACGTGGTTTCTCTGTTTGGCCTGGGTCATAGGAGGTGGTGAGTGCCCCAGCCATTGGAGGTATAAAGGTGCCATTTTTTCTTATTAACAAATAGTCTGCTTTGTAAGAGCAAGCTATGGAGGATTCTGATGCATTAGAGGGTACTCCCTCTTTACCTAGGTCTAATACCTGTCTCTATTGTGAGGAGGCCGCAGTATACCCGCCCGTTCAACTATGTTCCTTGATAAAATAATCATGTCAATGAAGGTTAATATGTTTGATACCACTGAGCCGTCCACCTCTGAGGAGTCTCCGTCCCATGAGGTACAATCATCTAATACACATGCAGCTTCCCATAGCACTCCTAATCCTCCATCTGGAGGGGGCCTTTTACCGCCAGAGTTTACTGAGCAGTTACAAATGGCAGTGTTTGTGGCCTTTAGTGCTTTATCTCGCCCTGCTAAGCACAAGCAATTGGTCAAATATTGCTATCCTTTTCAGGGGCCATCAGCTAGTTATTGGTTGTATCTGATACAAGATTATCCAATGATGAAGGCGCCTCTGATATTTAAGAGGGCGCTCTTTCTGGGTCAGAATCTGCTGCCTCTAAACCTCCAGCTGCGGAGGAACCAGACTTCAGATTTAGGATTGAGCATTTATGCTTTCTATTGAAGGAAGTTTTAGCTACGTTAGAGGTTCCAGAGCCCAAATTGCCTGAGGAACCTTTGATTCCTAAGTTAGATAAGGTCTACGAGGACAGGGTTGTACCACAAACTTTCCCGGTTCCCATAAAGATGGGGAATATTATTAAGAATGAATGGGAAAGTATTAGTTCTTGATTTTTCCCCTTCTTCTTCCTTTAAGAAATTGTTCCCGGTCCTGAACTCTCACGCTATCTCCATGCTTGCTAAACGCACTACTATCCCGCTTGAGGATAGTTTGTTGTTTAAAGAGCCCATGGATAAGAAGATAGAAACTCTGTTAAGAAAGATGTTTCAACATACATTATATTTGTTTCAACCGGCAGTGGCTGTTGCTGTGGTTGCTGGAGCAGCTACCTACTGGTGTGACGCCTTATCTGAGTTGATCAAGGTGGAGGGTCCCCTCGACGTGATCCAGTAAAGAATTAAGGCACTAAGGGTGGCTAATTCTTTTATTTGTGATGCTAATATGCAAATTATTCGCCTGAATGCTAAGGCTTCAGGTTTTTTTGTTCAAGCCCATAGGGCACTCTGGTTGAAGTCCTGGTCTGCAGACATGACTTCTAAGTCCAGACTTCTTTCCCCTTTAAGGGAAAGATTTTATTTGGTCCGGGCCAGGACTCAATTATCTCCATGGTTACTGGAGGCAAGGGTGCCTTTTTACCACAGGATAAGAAGAACAAGCCTAAGGGGCAAGGTCCTAATTTTTGTTCCTTTCGTTCTGATAAATCCCAACATCAGCAGACCAAGGGTACTTGGAAACTGGCTCAGTCCTAGAATAAATCCAAGCAGAGCAAAAAGCCCGCCGAGACAAAGTCAGCATGAAGGGTCAGCCCCCGATACGGTTCTGGATCACTTAGGGGGCAGACTGTCGCTATTCTAGGACGCTTGGTTTGGGGACATGCAAGACCAGTGGGTCCTGGAGGTCATCGCTCAGGGATACAAGATAGGTTTCAAGTCTCATCCACCCAGGGGCAGATTCCTCCTATCAAACCTGTCTTCTAGGCCAGAAAAGAGAGAAGCCTTTCTGGGGTGCGTGAGGGATCTCTCCTCCCTAGGAGTCATTGTCCCGGTACCTCTCGCAGAAAGAGGTTTGTGATACTATTCAAACCTTTTTTTGGTCCCAAAGAAGATGGGCACTTTCTGCCCGATTCTGGACCTAAAGTGCTTAATCAAATTCCTATCTGTCCCCTTGTTCAAGATGGAGACGATAAGGTATATTCTTCCCCTTAGTTCAGGAAGGACAATTTATGATCACTATAGATCTGAAGGATGTTTACCTTCACGTTCCAATCCACAAGGAACACTTCAGGTTCCTAAGGTTTCCGTTCCTGGACCAGCACTTCCAGTTTATTGCACTTCCGTTTGGTCTAGCTACTGCTCCAATAGTTCTCTCCTGGTGGCTCTGTCCAGATCACCTGTCCCAAAGGACATCCTTCTTGTGACCATCCTGGGTGATTGTGACTACGGACGCAAGTCTATCAGGATGGGGAGCTGTTTGGGGTGCCAGGAAGGCACAGGGCCTATGGAGTCGAGAGGAAGCCCGCCTCCGTATCAACATTCTGGAACTTCAAGCAATCTTCAATGCTCTGAAGGCTTGTCCTCTTCTGGGTTTGTTCCAGTTTATCAGATTCCAATCAGACAACATAACCTTGGTGGCTTACATCAAACATCGGGAGATGGTAATCCACTTCTGCCCGGCTTGGATGAAGACTTCTGCCCGTCTGGAGGACCACTTTGCCCGGCTTGGATGAAGACGTCTCCCGGTAAGTTGATCTTCAGGGGGTTAGTGTTAGGTTTTTTTAAGGGTGTATTGGGTGGGTTTTATTTTTTAGATTAGGGTTTGGGCGGCAAAAGCGCTAACTGCCCTTTTAAGGGCAATGCCCATCCAAATGCCCTTTTCAGGGCAATGGGGAGCTTATTTTTTTTTTAGCTATATATAGTACAGACAGTAGTTATACAGTTATAGAGCACACACACACTAGTTATATATAGTACAGACAGTAGTATCTCGGATTCTGGAGTGGGCGGAGGCCCACAACTGCTCACTGTCAGTGATCCACATTCCGGGTGTGGACAACTGGGAAGCAGATTTCCTCAGCAGACAATCCTTTCATCCGGGGAATGGTCTCTCCATCACGAGGTGTTTGCGGAGATGGGGGACGCCGGAGATGGATCTCATGGTGTCCATGCTCAATTCCAAGCTACCTAGATATGGGTCGCGGTCCAGGGATCCTCAGGCGGAGCTAATAGATGCATTAACAGTGCCTTGGAGGTTCAATCTATTTTACATTTTCCTGTCGTTACCACTTCTTCTCTTGTAGTGGCCCGCATCAAGCAGGAGCAGGCATCAGTGATACTGATTGCTCCATCGTGGCCGCAAAGGATGTGGTTTGCGGACCTGGTGGGGATGTCCTCATCTCCTCCATAGAGGTTACCTTGTCGCAGGGATCTGCTGGAACAGGGTCTCTGTGTTCATCAAAATCTAGGTTCTCTAAGGCTGACTGTTTGGAGATTGAACGCTTAGTCCTAGCCAAGAGAGGTTTCTCTGAGAGGGTTATTGACACCCGCTTGGGTTTTCTACCTAAGGTGGTGTCTGATCGTAACATCAATCAGAAGATTGTGGTTCCTTCCTTATGTCCTAATCCTTTTTCTTTGAAGGAATTTTTACTTCATAATCTGGATGTGGTTCGAACTTTGAAGTTTATCTTCAAGCTACTAAGGATTTTAGGCAAACTTCTTCCTTGTTTGTTATCTACCCTGGGAAGCGTAAGGGTCTGAAGGCTTTTTTGATTTCCTTATCTTTTTGGCTGAGGAGTGTGATTCGCTTAGCTTACGAGTCAGCAGGATTTAGACCTCAGAGGATTACGGCTCATTTTACTAGAGCGGTGGCTTCCTCTTGGGCCTTTAAGAACAAGGCCTCTATAGATCAGATTTGTAAGGCGAGTACCTGGTCCTCCTTACATACTTTTTAAAAATTCTACAAGTTTGACGTTTTTGCTTCGGCCGAAGCAGCTTTTGGGAGAAAGCTTTTACAGGCTGTGGTGCCCTCAGATTAGGGTCCGCCTCTTTTACCCTCCCGTTATCATTCAGTGTCCTCTAGAGCTTGGGTATAGTTTTCCCAACAGTAAGGAATGAGGCCATGGACTCTCCTCATGTTAAGAAGGAAAACATAAATTATGCTTACCTGATCATTTAATTTCCTTTTGTAAGAGGAGAGTCCACGGCCCCCGCCCGTATGCTCCGATGGGTAGACCAAAATTTGTTTTTCTCTTCCGGCGCCATTTATACCTTTTATATTTCTCCTACTGTTCCTTCTTCCCTTGGCAGAATGACTGGAATATGAGGGAAGTAGGGGTAGTATTTAAGCCTTTGCTTAAATGCTGTGGACTCTCCTCAAAACAGAAGGAAATTAAATTATCAGGTAAGCATAATTTGTTTTTGTTTTCCCACTGTATTTGTCCTCTAAAAAAAAAAATTGCAATTGTGGCATTTTGAATTCTAGCTTGCACCAAACGTAACAATTTAGATATGTTGCACGAGTTTTAAAATTATTGTGCATATGTTGGTGTTGCTCTCCAGGGTTTGTATTCTGCAATGTACATAATATTCTTTAGTTTTGGATCTGATTCTCACAGCAAATGTTGAGCAGTGTAGTAATATTTGCTCTGATGCACGCATTGATGTAGCATTATTTTTTGCCTTTTTTTGTGTTGGTTCAAACAAATCGTGTTGGTTCAAACAAATCTTTTTTTTTTTTTTTTTTTTTTACACAGTGATTTCCAGATTGCCTTACCACTTAGCACTTACCACTTAACAGCTGGTTCACAGAAAGAAACATAAGATAATGAAGTAATTATGAGCTTTGCTGTATAAGGAAATAGTATTTTTCAACCAAGGACCACTGGATTCTGTCAGACTAAATGATGCAAAAGGTATCTGGGTTTTATAGCTAATGTTCCTTATGGTTTTCCAGTATAGTTTTGTTTGCTCAAGATATGACTTACTCTCGCATTAAGCATATAAAAGCATAAGCTGGAACACATTTAAGTAATAATGAAAAACATATCCAGTAAATCAAGAAAAGTGCATTAAACAATAGTACAAGCAATTTTTTGTTAGAACTTTCAAAATTCCTAGATAGTTTGAAATTCAGAAGCTTTGTCTTCGTAGCAAACTGGCAGAAGTCCAATCCCTAATAAACATTGGAGGGATTTTATGTGTCATTATATAATGCCCAAATGCCCAATATTCCTAACTGGCCAGTTTGTTTTCTCTACCATTCATAATGTTGGGGGCTAATAGTAGCACTGAATTTTGATTCTAACAGCAGTGTAAGTAACCACAATAACTTTCTCAATATGTTTGTTAAACTGAGGTAGATATTTGTGTAAAAGTGCTTGCCTTGGATATAAAAACAATGAACAATTAGTATCTTAGATACAAGATTAAACAACCCACTCTATAAAGAGCCATTTTAAGAACTTCCAGGCAGCGGCCATGTTCGGTCACAATACTGAGTGCTGGAGACAGTTTATCCTTTGTATATCGTTAGATACCCAAGACATCCATTCAATATTCTGTATTTCTGCACAAATTGATTCTTTGTATGTGCAGAGGTCCTTAATTGTTCACCCAGTTCCAGTATTCTGAAACTAGTTTTGAGGCCTTGTTTGAAAGAGGAGGTTGCTTACACACAAACCCCCATCTGTAGTACTGATCTGGGTTCCACTGAGTGCAGCAGTGCTGTCTCGCTTGTCACTGCATGTTTTTCTATAGTGATCCAGTATTGAGCGATCAAGTGGTACGTTTACATTATAAAGATGTCTTTGGAGATGGTGATACCTGCCCTTTGCAAGGGTGATATATGAGGAGCTGCAGTATCTTGTGCTTGTGTCCATTTTCATCCTATGGAGATATCTTCTGTGCCCCCCCTTGATGATTTAGTGGAGCCGTCTATGCAGTAGGATATGAATGTTTGATGCTTGCCATCATACTTTACTTCCTATCATTGTCAGCGACATTCAGTTGGCCACATCACCTACTGATATTGTGCATTTGACATCTGAGCTGGAGCATATTTAGAGATCCCAGATGTCAGGATATTCACTAGGTGCAGAGAGTCAGTGGTAAACATTGATGTCCAGGATACTTACCTAACTCTATTCTGCAAAAGGTTACCCAATTGTCTTCCAAAATGGAGATCCTAATTTTGCAAGTGTAAGCCGCTGGTTACCTCAGAGCCATACAGATACTTGTTATGGAACTATCAGGAAAACTAGAGGGGGCTAGAGACACATGCTGGTTATGGTGCTAGATGGTCATTTCAAACAGCTGCGAGTTTCTTAACCTTAATCTACTGAAATTAACTAATAGACTTTGACTGCACTTATTTACAAAACTTAGCTCCATACATTTCTTTGAATAATTTATTTGGCTGAGATATACCCAAAATTTTAAATACTATGAATGACTCTGGTATCTTGCGTTGCCTGATATCTAATTAGCACCACGCTGCTGGCCCAGTAAATTCAGTAATTATCATCTGGAAAGGTGACCGTGTATTTGATAATCCATTGTTGGCTTGCAGAAAGTTGTGTTATTTAGTAGCCTTACTTTTCTATGTTCTTTAAAGGGACATTGTACACTAGATTTTTCTTTGCATAAATGGTTTGTTGATGATTCATTTATATGGCACATATGGGGGTGTTTTTGTAACAATGTAAAGTTTTACTTATTTTTTAATAACATTCGGCTAGATTACGAGTTTTTGTCGGTAAGGCTTGTGGTGCTAACGCTCCTTTTTTTTCTCACCGCTCACTTAAAACAACGCTGGTATTACAGTTTTTTTCAACCTGGCGTTAGCCTCTAAAAAGTGAGCGTAGAGCAAAATTTAGCTCCACATCTCACTCTAATACCAGCGCTGCTTACGGTAGTGGTGAGCTGGTAAAACATGCTCGTGCACGATTTCCCCATAGGAAACAATGGGGCAGATTCAGCTGAAAAAAAACCTAACACCTCCAAAAAAGCAGCGTTCAGCTCCTAACGCAGCCCCATTGATTCCTATGGGGAAATAAAATTTATGTCTACACCTAACACCCTTGCATAAACCCTGAGTCTAAACACCCCTAATATTACACTTATTAACCCCTAATCTGCCGCCCCCGACATCGCCGACACCTGCATTATATTTTTAACCCCTAATCTGCCGCTCCAGACAATGCCGCCACCTACAATATCCCTATGAACCATTAATTTGCTGCCCCCAACATCGCCGACGCCTACATACTATTTATTAACCCCTAATCTGCCCCCCCAATGTCGCCGCAACCTACCTACATTTATTAACCCCTAATTTGCTGCCCCCATCGTCGCAGCTACTATATTAAATGTATTAACCCCTAAACCTAAGTCTAACACCCCCCTAACTCAAATATAATTTAAATAAAACGAAATAAAATTACTACAATTAAATAAATGAATCCTATTTAAAACTAAATACCTGTAAAATAAACCATAAGCTAGCAACAATATAACTAATACTGTAGTTACATTTGTATCTATCTTAGGGTTTATTTTTATTTTACAGGCAACTTTGTATTTATTTTAACTAGGTACAATAGTTATTAAATAGTTATTAACTATTTAATAACTTCCTAGTTAAAATAAGTACAAAAATACCTGTAAAATAAATCCTAACCTAAATTACAAATACACCTAACACTACACTATCATTAAATTAATTACCTAAACTAACTAGTTTATTTAATTTAATTGTATTTAATTGTAAAGTACAAAAAAAACAAACACTAAATTACAGAAAATAAAAAAATAATTAAAATTTTTTAAAACTAATTACACCTAATCTAATCCCCCTAATAAAATAAAAAAGCCCCCCAAAATAATACAATTCCCTACCCTATACTAAATTACAAATAACCCTTAAAAGGGCTTTTTGCGTGGCATTGACCCAAAGTAATCGGCTCTTTTACCTGTAAAAAAAAAATACAATACCCCCCAACATTAAAACCCACCACCCACAAACCCAACCCTACTCTAAAACCCACCCAATCCCCCCTTAATAAAACCTAACACTAAGCCCTTGAAGATCACCCTACCTTGAGCCTTATTCACCCAGCCGGGCACAAGTGGTCCTCCAGAAGGGCAGAAGTCTTCATCTGATCCGGGCAGAAGAGGACCTCCAGACGGGCAGAAGGCTTCATCCAGGCGGCATCTTCTATCTTCATCCATCCGGAGCGGGTCCATCTTGAAGCTAGCCGACGCAGAGCATCCTCTTCTTCCAACGAATGAATGTTCCTTTAAATGACGTCATCCAAGATGGTGCCCCTTCAATTCAGATTGGCTGATAGGATTCTATCAGCCAATCGGAATTAAGGTAGGAAAAATCCTATTGGCTGATGCAATCAGCAAATAGGATTGAGCTCGCATTCTATTGGCTGTTCCAATCAGCCAATAGAATGCAAGCTCAATTCTATTGGCTGATTGCATCAGCCAATAGGATTTTTCCTACCTTAATCCCGATTGGCTGATAGAATCCTATCAGCCAATCGGAATTCAAGGGACGCCATCTTGTATGACGTCATTTAAAGGAACCTTCATTCGTCTGGAGTCGTCGGAAGAAGAGAATGCTTCACGTCGGCTGGCTTCAAGATGGACCCGCTCCGGATGGATGAAGATAGAAGATGCCGCCTGGATGAAGCCTTCTGCCCATCTGGAGGTCCTCTTCTGCCCAGATCGGATGAAGACTTCTGCCCCTCTGGAGGACCACTTGTGCCCGGCTGGGTGAAGACAGCTCAAGGTAGGGTGATCTTCAAGGGGTTAGTGTTAGGTTTTATTAAGGGGGGATTGGGTTGGTTTTAAAGTAGGGTTGGGTGTGTGGGTGGTGGGTTTTAATGTTGGGGGGGATTGTATTTTTTTTTTACAGGTAAAAGAGCTGATTAATGCCCCGCAAAAAGTCCTTTTAAGGGCTATTTGTAATTTAGTATAGGGTAGGGAATTTTATTATTTTTTTTTTATTTTATTTTATTAGGGGGATTTGATTTGGTGTAATTAGTTTTAAAAAATTGTAATTATTTTTTTTATTTTCTGTAATTTAGTGTTTTGGTTTTTCTTGTACTTTAATTGTATTTAATTGTAGGTAGTTTAGGTAATTAATTTAATTATAGTGTAGTGTTAGGTGTAATTGTAACTTAGGTTCGGATTTAGTTTACAGGTATATTTGTACTTATTTTAACTAGGAAGTTATTAAATAGTTAATAAATATTTAATAACTATTGTACCTAGTTAAACTAAATACAAAGTTGCCTGTAAAATAAAAATAAACCCTAAGATAGATACAATGTAATTATTAGTTATATTGTAGCTATCTTATGGTTTATTTTACAGGTAAGTATTTATTTTTAAATAGGATTAATTTATTTAATTGTAGTAATTTTATTTAGTTTTATTTAAATTATATTTAAGTTAGGGGGGGGTGTTAGACTTTGGTTTAGACTTAGGTTTAGGGGTTAATAAATTTAATATAGCAGCAGCGACGTTGGGGGCGGCAGATTAGGGGTTAATAAATGTATGTAGGTGTTGGCGATGTTAGGGACGGCAGATTAGGGGTTAATAAAATTTAACTAGTGTTTGCGAGGCGGGAGTGCGGCGGTTTAGGGGTTAATATAATTATTACAGCGGTGGCGATGTCCGGTCGGCAGATTAGGGGTTAAAAACTTTATTTAAGTGTTTCCAATGTGGGGGGGGGGGCTAATAGGTAGTTTATGGGTGTTAGTGTACTTTTTAGCACTTTAGTTAAGAGTTTTATGTTACGGCGTTAGACCATAAAACTCTTAACTACTGACTTTGAAATGCGGTACCAGTCTTGACAGGAGAGGGTGTACCGCTCACTTTTTCCAAGACTCGTAATACCGGCGTTATGCAAATCCCATTGAAAAGATAGGATACGCAACTGACGTAAGGGGATTTGCGGTAAGCTCGAGTCGCAGAAGAAAAGTGAGCGGTACACCTGTACCTGCCAGACTTGTAATACCTTGTAATACCAGCGGGCATTAAAAAGCAGCGTTGGGACCTCTCAACGCTGCTTTTTAAGGCTAATGCAAGACTCGTAATCTAGGCAATTGTAATGATTTTCAGACGCCTAACCAAGTCCCACAGTGTCAGATGTAAACACAGGTTTACAGAATCCTGCTGGCTTCTGTTTACGTTATTTGTCTTTTCAAGGGAGGGGGTAGTGTCTGCTCTTGTTTTCGCAGCCCCTTATACTGGGTGTCCCCAGCCTAACCTCATCAACAGTGCTAAAATGGGGGCTTCTAAATAAGTTTATAAAAGGTTTTAGATTGGATTTTCAGATCAGTATCTGTGTCTATTCGTATTTATAGTAGTGTCTATTACATACAGTTATATGAAAATTGGTGTACACTGTCCCTTTAATTGTTCAGAGCGTATTGATACCTGCAATATACAATATTTACTGCTCTTCTATTGCAGCATAGATATGGATATTTTAATCAATGTGGAAACATTATTTTTTTTCTTTAAGGGGAAAAAAAAAATATTTGTTCCTGTGTTTTCTTCTCTGTCATATGACCCAAGAGTGGCCTTTTTTTGTGACTGCAAAAGTACTAGCTTTCATTTTCTAGATAATGCAGTCTATTAGTGGCCAGATAAGTAGTTATACTAACTCCACATATAAAATCAAAAAACATATTATTTTTTCATTGCTTTTTTGTACCCTTATTAGATCATTCATACTTGATATGTGTTGTTGAATATTGGTCTTTGCTCTGTTTTCTCTAATGCTCATTTCTTGTGAGGTCGACAGCTACATCCTGATGGAGGATACTGGTCTTCAGTCTCCAATGGCTGAGCCTAGATAAGCTTTCATTAATCAGATAGGGCATGCTATTTTAAACCACTTTCTAATTTACTTTTACCTTTGCTTTGTTCTCTTAGTATTGTTTGTTGAAAGCTAAATCTAGGTAGGCCCATATGCTAATTTCTAACCCTTGAAGGCCGCCTCTTATCTCAGTGCATTTTGACAGTTTTCAACAGCTTAACACAGATAGTTCATGTGTGCCATATAACTGTAGATAACGTGCTTAGCACTGATTGACTAAATGCAAGTCTGTCAAAAGAAGTAAAATAAGGGGGCAGTGTGCAGAGGCTTAGATACAAGCTAATCACAGTGGTGAAAAGTAATTAATATAACTGTGTTCGTAATGCAAAACTGGGGAATGTGTAATAAAGGGATAATCTATCTTTTTAAACAATAAAAATTCTTGTCCTGCTCAGGGGAGCAGGCTCAGGGGTTTGGAGTTCATATATGGTGGTGTCAGACTTAAGGCAGTCTTGTGCTCTAAAAGGGGCCAGAGAAATAGACTTCTTAGCAGAACTACCCCTCTAAGGCATGATTGAGTAAACAGGCAGACTCGGATACTGGAAGCAGGATTGGACAGCAGTAACGTCCACATGGGAACTTGATTAAAAAGAAGTGCCCCCTCTATGGCTGGAGACTGAAGTGCCCCCTCTATGGCTGGAGACTGAAGTGCCCCCTCTAGGGCCGGAGATTGGGGTGCCCACGTTAGGGCCGGAGACTGGAGTGCCCACTTTGATGCAGGAGATCCCACTTGAGGCCAAGACAGGAGCAGGCTACAAAAGCTGGGCAGACTCACTATGCAGAGCTTGGGTACAGTAGCTCGATACTGGTACTGGTACCAGTACCCTCCACAAAGCTTGGCTGTAATAGCTTGAGACTGGTACTAGGCAGAGCTTGGGTACAGTAGCTGGATAATGGATACCCTCTGCAGTGCTTGAGTACTGAAGCGGGATACCAGTACTTGGTAGGCACCCTTTGCAGGACTTGGGTTCAGGAGCAGGATACCAGTGCTACAGGATGGTGACACAGGATAATAGGAGCAGAGACAGGCATGTAACGAGAGACAGTAGTCAGAAGTCAGCTGAGGGTCAGTTACCAGGACACAGTCCGATCAGTCATCAAACACTGGGAGAATCTAGAAGAGTAGTCAGAAATCAAGTCAAGTTCAGAGTACCAGATAAGCAGTCCAATCCTTCGTCATACACTGGGGAGATCCAAAAGAGAGACCTGGAGACAAGCCGGCACAAACAAAGCTGGTAAACCACAATTCCAGGCCAGAGAGGTTGCCTTAAATAGCAGTGCTAATTGGGAAACTACCTGCAGGTGGAGCCAGAGAGCTAGCCAGTGCAGGTAGCAGCCCCAAAAAAAACCTCTTAGCAACAGGCTGAAAGAGAACCAGCAACAGAGATCCCAGGTTTAATACTCTGCACAGATGTGATAATTCTGGTGTAGGCTGTCCCTTTAAGAGAAGCTTTTGAATGACAGGCATAACTGCTGTGCTGTAAATTATACTTATTTGCTTCTATGCCCATTTTATTTTTTTTTATTTTTTTTTATTTTTTTATAACGTAGTTTTTATTCGGACATATGCAATAGAGTCATAATGGGAAACATTATATATCAACATGATGTGAACAATAACAACATCAGATACAACTTTTATAATGATAATGTAGTCTCAATATGGTTTTGATTATATGATGTGGGAGTGTAAACCTCACAAGTCCCATCAAATTCTAATGTCCTTTAGCGCAAACAGGAAGACAACCATTGTGTTCAACCAAAACATGCAATAATGACATAATAACAATTGGAGATTAACGTGATTAATATCTTTGGAATGAACTTCTGGCAAAAGAGAATATATTAGTGTATGAAATCAAATCAATAAATTGTTCATATTTAAAGATCTTCACGTGTATGACATCTCTGGATAAGAATAAGAGGAAAAGAAGAAGACAAAGGAAAAAGTTAAAGAAGAAGAGAGAAAGAGAGATGGGGGGGGGGAGGAAGGGGATAGGGAAACACCAAGGGAGGGGGAGGAGGGGATTCATAGTTGGATAAAATATAAGTACAGTAGTAAAGTGGCCGAGCGTTCTATCTACATCACTCTAGACCACTCTAATTCAGTATCCTACTCAACTGAAGAATAAATCACCAGATCCAAAAAGATTTATCTAAAGTTATACAGGACTATAATCCCAAACGGAGATATGTAAGTCTTCAGAGCCATGTATGTAAGAGACATATGCTTCCATGGATTTGAGATACCTTAAGGTGTCCATGATTTGCTCCCAAAGCGGGGAGGCCGGTCGCAGCCACATTCTGGCAATGGATAACTTTATTGCCAGAAACAAATAGACACAAAACAATCTCTGTGAGAGAGGTAGCTTTGAAGGGAGAATGTGGAACAAACCCGCGCTAGCTATTGCTGTAATCGAGATACCCTTGGAATTGCAGTAGTGAACTGCCTTTTGCCATAATGGTGTAACAACCGGGCAAAACCACCAAATGTGGGCCCCAACACTTGGGGGAATTTGTGAGCGATATTTTGAAAAGACGAACCGGCGTCAAGTGCCACTGTAATAATACTTTGAAGAATAGTTCATAAAGGGTGACACAATGTGCCGTCCTTCTGGTTAGTCGAGTTGCCTGATGCCAGGCTAATGGGTCATGAGTTATAGCCAAAGAAGATGCCCATTGTTTTATAGGTGCATATTTATAGAAGATTGAAGGGCGCAGGATATCCTGATATGAGGACGAAAGCAGCTTTTTAAATGAGATCTTTAGATCCCATTTAGTTTCCCACTTAGTTTTGGTTCAAAGGGGATCTCTATCAAAGCCCCACGCTTTAAGGAAGCTCCTACGTCTCCAGAACTCAAAATGCAAGAGTAAAAGCGGGTTATATTTCTGAAGAAAAGCTTGGTATGAGAGTAGTTGAGACCCTTCATATAGGTCAGCTACCTTTGTAATATCCAAGGCCGACCACAGAGACGGATGGGTATCTGGCAATGCCAAAAGAAGCCCCCTTATCCCATGAGATGGTGATGGGTGGGGTGCCACTGTGGATAGGTTATGGATTTTGTCCCAGAATTTTAGATTAGAAGCTATGATGGGATTGGCTAGAGTAGCCTGCGGCCTAGCGTGTTTAGGTATCCAAACCATGTCCTCGAGCAAAACTCCCGGCGGGAGCGCAGCTTGCTCTAATTCCGCCCATCTGCTATCAACTGGCATACCCCATTGCGTCACATGGGACAAGCGAGCAGCTTCATGATAGTAGAGGATGTTAGGGGCAGCCGCCTCTCCAGCAGACACAGGCTGCTGCAAGATGCTCGTTGCAACTCTAGGAACCTTATTTCGCCAGATAAATTTATTACACAGTTGTTGGAATTTACGGATCAGGGACTTAGATATTGGGATAGGTAACGCCCATTTTATTTTTAATAACCATTTTTCTGAACCCTGATGCAGAAATCATAAATGTGTGAAGTTGAGAATAACAAGCAAGGCTGAGCTTCTGGGTACAAGCTCTGAGATAGCCAAATTAATTTGACTTGTTTATCTTCTGCATGTTATTATGGCTTTGGCTCCCTTCACATGCATGAGCAATAACAACACCTTAAGTTATTAACCCTAAACCACCACAAGCCCCAATGCTATTATTAACCCTTACCCTAAGCCCCCTAAGTTACCTAAAAATGTACTATACCTTAAAAAGAAATACTGCTGAAAAGTTACTAAAAATAATAATAATAATAAAATTAAAAAAAGCATTACTGGGGGGAAAAAAAGACCCCATAAAAAATAAAATAAAAAAAAATCTCATAAAAAGAAAGTAAAGTTTTTTGTTTTGTTTGTTTTTTTTGTAACTTAAGGGGACTTAGAACTTAAGGTCTTGGGGTGGTAGCAGTTAGGAGGTTAATAGTTTACAGGGGAATTTTTTGTTTGGAGGTGTAGTGGTTTAAGGGTTAATAACATGGGCTTAGAGTCAAAGGCAGGAATAGAAACAACATACACACACAAATGCAGGCATAGACACAACATGCACACACAAATGCAGGCATAGACACAACATGCACACACAAATGCAGGCATAGACATAACATGCACACACAAATGCAGGCATAGACATAACATGCACACACAAATGCAGGCATAGACACAACATGCACACACAAATGCAGGCATAGACACAACATGCACACACAAATGCAGGCATAGACACAACATACACACACAAATGCAGGCATAGACATAACATGCACACACAAATGCAGGCATAGACACAACATGCACACACAAATGCAGGCATAGACACAACATGCACACACAAATGCAGGCATAGACACAACATACACACACAAATGCAGGCATAGACACAACATGCACACACAAATGCAGGCATAGACACAACATACACACACAAAGGCAGGCATAGACATAACATGCACACACAAATGCAGGCATAGACATAACATGCACACACAAATGCAGGCATAGACACAACATACACACAAATGCAGGCATAGACATAACATGCACACACAAATGCAGGCATAGACATAACATGCACACACAAATGCAGGCATAGACATAACATGCACACACAAATGCAGGCATAGACATAACATGCACACACAAATGCAGGCATAGACATAACATACACACACACACAAATGCAGGCATAGACACAACATACACACAAAGGCAGGCATAGACACAACATACACACACAAATGCAGGCATAGACACAACATACACACACAAATGCAGGCATAGACACAACATACACACAAAGGCAGGGATAGACACAACATACACACAAAGGCAGGCATAGACACAACATGCACACACAAAGGCAGGCATAGACACAACATGCACACACAAAGGCAGGCATAGACACAACATGCACACACAAAGGCAGGGATAGACACAACGTACACACACAAAGGCCGGGATAGACATAACATACACACACACAAATGCAGGCATAGACACAACATACACACAAAGGCAGGCATAGACACAACATACACACACAAATGCAGGCATAGACACAACATGCACACACAAAGGCAGGCATAGACACAACATGCACACACAAAGGCAGGGATAGACACAACATACACACACAAAGGCAGGGATAGACACAACATACACACAAAGGCAGGCATAGACACAACATACACACAAAGGCAGGCATAGACACAACATACACACAAAGGCAGGGATAGACACAACATACACACAAAAAGGCCGGGATAGACACAACATACACACAAAAAGGCCGGGATAGACACAACATACACACAAAAAGGCCGGGATAGACAGAACATACACACAAAAAGGCAGGGATAGACACAACATACACACAAAAAGGCAGGGATAGACACAACATACACACACAAAGGCAGGGATAGACACAACATACACACACAAAGGTAGGGATAGACACAACATACACACAAAAAGGCAGGGATAGACACAACATACACACAAAAAGGCAGGGATAGACACAACATACACACACAAAGGCAGGGATAGACACAACATACACACAAAGGCAGGCATAGACACAACATGCACACACAAAGGCAGCGATAGACACAACATACACACACAAAGGCAGCGATAGACACAACATACACACACAAAGGCCGGGATAGACACAACATACACACAAAAAGGCCGGGATAGACACAACATACACACAAAAAGGCCGGGATAGACAGAACATACACACAAAAAGGCCGGGATAGACAGAACATACACACAAAAAGGCCGGGATAGACAGAACATACACACAAAAAGGCCGGGATAGACAGAACATACACACACAAAGGAAGGGATAGAGACAGCATACACACACAAAGGCAGGCATAGACACAACATGCACACACAAAGGCAGGCATAGACACAACATGCACACACAAAGGCAGGCATAGACACAACATACACACACAAAGGCCGGGATAGGGGCCGTGTCCAGGCAGCTGTCATGGCTGGCAGCATTTCCTAAGCTGGCTAAGAGGAACTCTGATAAGCCATCGAATATCAGCTTTCTACCTTGCCATCCAGAGCTGAAATTTATCAATTAAGACCAATTAACATACTCTGCCCTCAACTATTATGAGTCTTGAACTTTATATCTAGTAGGAGAACTGGACCGTTGAGATCTGCGGTGGTCGTGTTAACGAAGGCCTCAACACCCCCCCCCCAGTCACTGGGGGTATGTAAGAGCTATTAATGCTTTAATTTAATCTCATCTCTATCAAGGGCATCTGGGGGAGAGCTACTATGGAGCTGGCTCTGCTACGCGACATTGAAAACAGGCTGGATATCCAATTCAAAATACTCCAGGCTTCCATACATGGCGAGGCCCCGCCTGAGCAAGCATCTGTATCTATTGTGGTTTTAGGTGTATGCATTCATCGGCAAGATAATCCCAACATTACTGCTGTCACTAACCCGGAGATAGTTCCACAATTAAGCGAAAGGAATCCTTACTCACCGGATAAAGTTTGTTCTACAGGCCGTGGGGGAGCGGCATTTGGTTTGCATGGTGAGGTGTGGGAGGTTCAGGCACAACTTGCCAAGCGATCACGATCACTGACTATGGTCCCCCACTCGACACGAGAGGCTGGAGCTAAAAAAACTGAGCATTACCTGTATTTGCCCTGGTCTATCCGGGCTCATCTGATCATCACCCTGACCTGCCAGGGGCCCCCGAATTGGGAACTTTCACCACCTCACCAAATTATCAAAATTGGAGTCGGCTGAAAGCTTTTGGGGACAAAACATGGGTACTGGGTAATCTAGCACGCTACTGATTGTGACACCTACCCAGACTTAATTGTTCGATATCTATGGTTTGACCACTCTTTACTTAAAACCCGTAGATGATGGCTAATAAGTCTGAACTTGGGGAAGACTATTTATCTAATATGGCGTTTCACTTTCTCAAACTTGGTTTATACTGCTAAGATATAATGGAGGGTAACAACACAGTAGGGTTTATAAAGCTTAGTAACCTAATAACTAATACTATTCCTAGTATACATGAGACAATGTGTGAAATAATATTGAGATGTGTTGCACATAATGTTACATAGATATGATGCGTTGACAGACGAGTCATGAGAGGTTATATATCGCTATTGTTATAATTATTGCACAGAGTCTTTTCTTACTATGGTAAAAGTATATCTGCAGCCCTACTAAAGCTGAGTTGTTAGCGGCCGAGACAACAAAGCTTCTCAGAGTTAGCTTCTCATTTCCCATAGGCAGCTGGGTCCTAATTTTGTACAGAATTACCCTACTGTACCTCAATATAGTATGTTATGTATTCAGGTTTGCCACCCTCATTTTTTTTTTTTTTACAAAGCTTAGGTAATCATTGAGACGTTTTCCTGAACACATCTACAGTAGTTACTCCTAGGTCAAACTATGTGTGCTGTTACAGCTCATGGTGTAGGGTATAAACACATCCCAGCCTACCACTTTACCCAGGGGTTCTTCCAATAGTTGTAACTTTGCTCTTGGGTATCCAGGTAAGCTATAGCTCTCTCCCTTAAAGTTGCCTCATTAATCATTATATTTCATTAAACTCAGATAATACCTTTGAATTTGATAACATTGCTACAAGATGCAAGAACATAGATTACTCATTCATGTAACAGCTGACAAACAAGCGGTGTTAATCCGCTATGGATATAGTGTTGATATAAGTTGTTCCTATAGTTTTCCTTACAAGAGAAACTGAGGATGGATTATTAAAGTTTTCAGCTACAGGAGACAGAGTAAAGTGTTGATAGCTCACTGGTGGTCAAAGATCAACACTCAATTACCTGATCTCTAATTCTGTGCATCTGGTAGGAGCAACTTTTAATGATTCCCTATATTTTGCAAACTCTCAGATAATATATACATTTCCATTTTACTCAGTATATCACTCTATAAGATGTATAAGTTGTTCAGGTTATTTACATTATATAAATTTTACTATGTGTTTATACAGGAAACAAAAGGGAAAAAGAGGTAATGATAGATAATGTTTGTCTTTTTTTTTGTTTGTTTGTTTTTTCTTTTGCTCTACATTAATATACATGGCTCTGTACTTTCAATATGTCTAATACTATATGTATAATGTATACATTGAGATTTCTCTGTTCTCTTAAGTCTTCTTTTTTCACTGCCACTTAGCCAAACAATGCCTTGTATCCAGAATTCACCAAAAAACAAATACGAAATTTATATTATGTTTTTATTTTATATTTCTTATGTTACCTCAATAAAAAAATTATGACTCAAAAAAAAAAAAGGCCGGTATAGACACAACATACACACAAAAAGGCCGGGATAGACAGAACATACACACAAAAAGGCAGGGATAGACACAACATACACACACAAAGGCAGGGATAGACACAACATACACACACAAAGGCAGGCATAGACACAACATACACACAAAGGCAGGGATAGACACAACATACACACACAAAGGTAGGGATAGACACAACATACACACAAAAAGGCAGGGATAGACACAACATACACACACAAAGGTAGGGATAGACACAACATACACACAAAAAGGCAGGGATAGACACAACATACACACACAAAGGCAGGGATAGACACAACATACACACACAAAGGTAGGGATAGAGACAACATACACACACAAAGGCAGGGATAGACACAACATGCACACACAAAGGCAGGGATAGACACAACATACACACAAAAAGGCAGGGATAGACACAACATACACACACAAAGGCAGGGATAGAGACAACATACACACACAAAGGCAGGGATAGACACAACATGCACACACAAAGGCAGGGATAGAGACAACATACACACACAAAGGCAGGCATAGACACAACATGCACACACAAAGTCAGGCATAGACACAACATGCACACACAAATGCAGGGATAGACACAACATACACACACAAAGACAGGGATAGACACAACATACACACACAAATGCATGCATAGGTAACACAAAACAAAAAAATAGATCAAATGTTTCTTTTGCAGGTGTTATTTGCAATTTTATTTATTTTTTTACACAAAAGGATATGAGATCCTCTATATGAAAGAGGCAATCCTCCTATTTAAAATGAGTGATCCTGTGTGATTTGATGCCAGGTGGTTGTCATTACAATGATAAATTCCTTATATGGCTGGTCCTATTTTAGACATCTAGTGACACTAAAGAAGTCATAATAACCACCATACCATAGAAATATATCACAAGACCCCTCATTTGAAAGGAGGATGAGATTCATGTCTTTATTATAGCTGTCACATAATTGCTGTATTAATAACCATCACCTACCACTAGTTTCATATTGTTGTGCAGGTGTCAGAACTCATGTTTCTATATGCAAATACAAAATTACATGCTACAAAATAAATGGACTAATAAACTGAGTGTAACGATAGTAAGATAAGTAAACATTTATAATTTCCTAGAGACACTTTAACAACCATTTGTCTTATGACTGCAGAAGTTGTGTGTAAACAATTTCAGTGAGAAACCCAATGCTTGTAAATAAGAGAATTATTTTATTTGCATGCTTGCATTATTTTGCATACATCTAACAAATCATGGCATCAAACATACCAAAATAGGCCTAGATCACTGGTTTTTAAACTAGTCTTCAGGCCTCCCTAACAGGCCAAATGAGTGTTACCCAATGACATCATGTTAGAACATAATATACATGGCTGCAGATAAAAACTTTAAAATGATCAAAAATATATACGTTTGGTCTTAGTTGAATTAGAGGATGCCTATGAATACATTTAGATATTTTTTTTTCACTTAGAAAGCTACAGGTTTTTATGGAATGTGGTAATAGTTTTATTTATAGATTGTTTTTGGTCATTTACAATAATTTCTTACTTCTTAGATAGTTGAAAATATCATCCACTGAAAGCTCTATTTGTGCCAATATATATATATATATATATATATATATATATATATATATATATATATATATATATATATATATATATATATATATATATATTTTTCATAGGTAAAAATACTCTCTCTGTTTAAATGGAGTGATAGCAAATATGTTAGGAATTATTGATAGCAAAGGGGTTAAGATGTGGAAATAGCAAAAAATGGAGAAAAAAAATATAAAAATCACAAATTTTACCTTTTTATCTATTTAAAGAAGGGTCAGATGATCTAAAGGTCTCTGAGCTGGTGAGATTATTAAAAAAAAAAAAAAATGCTCGCCAGTACTTCTATTTCCCTGGTGGCATGATCTAAAGCCGTTTTTTTCCCCTTGAAAACAGGGTGTCGCGCTAAGGCGCATACTGCATTTTTGTATAGGGAGGAGATGCAGACATTACAAAAGTGCACAATAAAATTTGTTTTTTTTAATATCTTACAAGGAATAATTGAACCATTCACACAAAATTATGCAGGAAAATTGTACAATGTATTGTTAAGGTGCATCAAAAATAGTAACAAAATTCTAATCTTCACCAAAAATCCTAGGTAAATTATACAGGAATAAATCATATTAAATATGTACAGCATAAATCATAATTTAAGTGCACTGGATGTGCAAAAAATCACACAGAAATTCGTACTTATAACTACAGGTGTAATTGTTTTTTTTTTCTTCATAAAATGGGCTGAACATGGGCATGTATGAAATTGTCTCTCTAATCCCAGCATAATTCTGTAAAGATTTTCGCATTACAGATTTCACAGTTTTTCGCACAAACTAAAAGGTTTTATCAAAATACTTATAACCCTAATAGAATAACACATGCAAATGAAAATATAGGCGATTGTAAGATGCTATACGCAGAAAGCAGCATAATGTGATTAATATTGGCAGCAAGATTTACTTTTATAAGTGCGCCACCTGCTTACTGCTAACTTTGCTCTACGGAGCAAAGTGTCCCTTTCCAGCGAGATCCATTACTTTCAATAGGAGCCTTCTCGCCACTCGCAGGAACTGACCCTTTTTTAAGATAAATCCACCAGTGCAGCCCCTGTGAGGGTCGGCGAGAAAAACCACATCTGATCTGGCGAAGTTTAAATCAGGTTCTAAGGCACAGAAAGTTTAAATGCAAATACATAGTGGTATCAAATGACAGTACTCAGACATCCCAACTCTCCCTGAAGTTGAGGGAGTCTCCCTGATTGTAATAGCGGCTCCCTGATGCCAGCAAATGGAATGCAATCTCCCTGAAACTCCAAGTACCATGATCCAATGTGGCCCAAATCCGGAAAAGTGTTTTTTTTTTTTTTTTAGGAATGCCTTAGTTGCTGTGACGTTATAGAACTCTCAAAGCATGCACCAGTAACCATAAAGCCTCCACTGATTTTAATAAAATAAAACACAAATATTACCTTATTTACTGCACGTAATTAAACTTCGTATTCTAAAATATTTAAGCATTCAACAAGCGTACGATCACTGGAAAAAAGGTTTGTTTTATGTGATTGAGCAATAAAGCTACTTTTTTTTAATGTGCCTTTAATGGGAAGCTACTTTAATGATAAGTCGCTATCTTATTTAGGGTTTCAAGGTGTCTAATATATAACTGGGAGGGGGGGTGGCGGCGGCGCAGTAGCGGGTGAAGCCACCTCCCTGAAATGAGCTTTTGCAGGTTGGGATGTCTGAGTACTAAAGGGTTAAACAAGCTGTAACTACTGTTCACCTTGCTCAGATTCCTTTTGCATTAAGTTATATTTCTTAAAACCTACCATAAATTGTTTTTCTATTGTTAGATTTTGTTCTGGGAGAGGGGTGTCATCAATCATTATTATTGTTCTGCAGACAAATATATCAGTCTAGTAGTCTATAAAGTATATTCACCTGCTACCATATTGAGCTCTATGTACACTTGTTTAACTATAAAAATAAAACTACCCAGACCTCACAGGTTAGTGCTAATTAGATAGAATTACAAGGAGCCTGCATGTCCGAATTCACTCTGTAATTGTGTTTGTTTATTGCATTTGAGTTTTGTAATAAATACACGTGGCCTCTGGTGTCAAGCTGACAGCTCTCCTATTGTTTAGCAGACAAGTGACAGAAGAGATTTAGATGCTGGCGGGCTTTGTCACCAGGACAGTGCTTTGGCTTTCTGTCTCTTATGGGTTATTAGAGTGGCGGCTTCCTCCCCTGAAGCAATGACAGACACACATCTGAGGATTTCCAGCCGGCGCAGTCTCCCTCCTCTTAGCACAGCTGGAGCTGCCTGATTTTCAGAGGAGACAAGAAACAGCTACTCAGAGCAGAATAGATTAGGATGCAGCCAGTCTGGGCATCATTGGTCCTTTATGCTTCTCTAGTGTCCGAGAGCCAGCACTCTCCAAACAACACAATCTGCAGAGGGAGCAGGAGGTGCAGAATCCACACTGGGGTGAAATCAGCCGGTATTAGCGATGGGCTGTGTGCTTTCTGGTCTAAACTGGTCACGGAGAGCTTCTTTGGCTGAGGTAGCACCTGAGCCTATATTGCCCACCCTCAACCTGACCCCTGACCAACAACTACTACTTGTGGAGTCATGGCGGCTTATACAGGAGGATATTGCTAAAGTTGGGGTTATTATGTTTATCAGGTAAGTATATGCTTCTTAATATGTGGGATATCAGGTGCCCAAAAGTACCCTACTGAACACTTACTGTGGATTAGGACAATTATAAATAGCCTAGTGGTTTGGATGACCTTGAAGGCAAATAGAACTTTCCAGGGGGTTGTTAACAGATTAAGGTGGAATTGTGGACAGACAGAAAGGATAACTACTCTAGATTAGGTGATAGTTTTGGTGGTACCCAAGTATATATATATATATATATATATATATATATATATATATATATATATATATATATATATATATATATATATATATATATATATATATATATATATATATATATATATATATATATATATATATATATATATATATATATATATATATATATATATATATATATAGAGAGAGAGAGAGAGAGACTCAGATAGATAGATATATAGATAGATAGATAAAACAAACAAAATCATTCACATGATTTAGCAAAAAAAGTGCACTTCTTTTGCCAAATCCTGAGAGTGCTTTGGTTTGATCTATATATTGTATATATAAATAGCACCCAGGTAATTACCTTATCTAGGTGAACGGATTAACTATTTTATACACACACCATTATATATAAACACACACTGTTATACACATACATACACATATATACACACACAAACACACACATATACATACAAATTACACACATATATACACATGCGCACACACACATACATACACACGCACACACACATATATATATATATATATATATATATATATATATATACACACACACACACACACACACACACACCGGTGTGTGTATATATATATATATATATATATATATATATATATATATATATAGTATATACATGTGTGTGTGTGTGTGTGTGTGTATATATATATATATATATATATATATATATATATATATATATATATATTACGCAGTATGTGTATATGTGTATATATATATATATATATATATATATATATATATATATATATATATATAAACACATACATACTCACACATACACACACAGACATACACACAAACACAAAAACATTCTTTCTTTGAACTTTATAACCATTCAATTTCCTGATAGACTTGCAGCTCAATGGTTTTGGGTAAAACAGAGAGAGAGCCAGAGACACTAGGACACAGGGACACATTGCAGCCTTTTATGTTGCTGTGTATACTGTGTGTGTGTGTGTGTGTGTATGTATATATATATATATTGCTATGATCACAGATATGATAGATTCCAAGGTTGGGGTACTAGTGAGGAAATGCATCTTCTGATACCTTTTTACTATGTATTCCTCCTTTGGTCTAGATATAGAACACTAGATACAATGAAATTAGATGGCACAATCTTGCAAATTCAGGGCACCTTTGAGGTTACATTGCATCCCAGCACCTCACCTTTTACCAACATCTAGTAAACATATCTTGGAATAGCAAAAATGTGTTCAGTGTTCCTGCATTTAAAAACAAAATCAGTATGCAAAAGTTTTAGACCCATCTAGTACAAATAATTTGTCTTTGCAGATGTATGTGGTAGGGTTTTAGTGTTCTGCCAGAGAACAGTCCTAAAATCTGTCATCTTAATTTAGCAGAGTTTAGTGCATTTTATCTACGCACTACTTCAATTCAGATTAAACTTAATGTATAAGCTTAAATGGTTAATGGTCATTCTTTATTACAGGCTGTTTGAGACTCATCCAGAATGTAAGGATGTTTTTTTTCTGTTCCGTGATGTGGACGATTTACAGGCACTGAGAGCCAGCAAAAACATGCGTGCCCATGGTCTAAGGTGAGGTTTCATTTGTCATTATTTTATAACCATCTGTATTGTAAGTGGGCGGGGCTATACTTTATAGTTAGCGGGATGTTTTTATACCAGTACATTATCTAACTGATTTTTCCTTTAAAGAGATTTTTTATTGCATAATATATATCAGCAACTAAGCACTGGCTTGCAGAATGGTTTAAATTGTTCAAAAATAATCTGCATTGTTTTACAGTTCCTGGACAAACCCCTTTAAATGCCTCTTGTCATATCTCATCTTCTGAGACCAAGTAGGGACAGAAAAACATAAGCTACTAAACTGATTACCGTGTAGAATGTAAGGTTAGGATTCTTCTCAAAAGAACTATAAAAACTGCAAATGTATTATTGGACTACAAATGTCCCTTTAATAGAAGGGCAATCCCGCCCTAAGAGGGACAATTGAGAGGTCAACTCCGGAGACAGTGATGGATTTTACTAAAAGCATACACTTGTACTGATGTAGATTTCAGATTTGCCTGAAATGCCCCTTTTAAATATAAAATGTATCTATCTATCTATCTATCTATCTATCTATCTATCATTTATCTCTTTCCCTCTCTGTCTGTATATAATCTATCATCTATCTATCATCTATCTTTTATTTATCTATTAATCAATTATCTATCTGACTGTATCATCTATTTATCTGTCTCTATCAATTATCTATCTATCTCATGTATCTAGCAATCAATTATCTGTTTGTCTGTCTTTGTCTATCTCTCATTTATCTATCAATCCATTATCTATCTATCTCTAATTTATCTATTAATTATCTATCTATCGAATCTATTTATCTGTCTGTCTCTATCTATTATCTATCTGTATATATCTATCTGTCTGTCTGTATCTACCTATTTATCAGTCTCTCTGTCTATCATTTATATATCAATTAATTATCTATCTAATCTATTTGTCTGTATCTATTTGTCTGTATCTGTCTATCTATTTGTTTTTCTGTCTTTCTATCTATCTCTCATTTATCTGTTTATTAATTATCTAACTCATTTATATATTAATCAATTATCTATCTATCTCATTTATCAATCAATTATCTATCTCTCATTTATCTATCAATCAATTATATATCTATCTGTCATTTATCTATCTGACTGTATTTATCTATGTATCTGTCTGTCTCTATCTATGAGGCCTATTTATGAAAGGTCTTGCGGACCTGATCCGACAGTGCGGATCAGGTCCGCAAGATCTCGCTGAATGCAGAGGTAAATGACTCGCAGCAGGGAGGTGTCAATCAACGTATTCGATCAGGTTGAATTGCGATTCCTGTCCGCCTCATCAGAGCAGGTGGGCAGGGTTATGGAGCAGCGGTCTTTAGACCGCTGCTTCATAGCTGGTGTTTCTGGCGTGTCTGAAGACTCGCCAGAAACACGGCCCTTCAAGCTCCATACAGAGCTTAATAAATGGGCCTCAATGTATCTGCCTGTCTCTATCTCTCATTTATCTATTAATCAATTATCTAGCTCTCATTTATCTATCTATAAATCAATTATATATCTCTCTCTTATTTATCTATCAATTATATATCTGACTGTATTTATCTTTGCATCTGTCTGCCTCTATCTATTTATATGTCCGTGTCTATCTATCTCTTTTATCAATCAATCAAGTATCTCTCATTTATTTATCAATTATCTATCTAATCTATTTATCTGTTTGTCTCTCTATCTATTATCTATCTGTATATATCTGTATCTATTTATAAGTCTGTCTCTGTCTGTCTATCGTTTATATATCAATTAATTATCTATCTAATCTATTTGTCTGTATCTATTTGTCTGTATCTGTCTGTCTATCTGTTTGTTTGTCTGTCTTTCTGTCTATCTCTCATTTATCTGTCAATCAATCATCTATCTCATTTATATATTAATCGATTATCTATCTCTCATTTATCTATCAATCAATTATCTATCTCTCATTTATCTATCTCTCATTTATCTATCAATCAATTATCTATCTCTCATTTATCAATCAATTATCTATTTCTCATTTATCAATCAATTATCTATCTTATTTATCTATTAATCAATTAGCTATCTGACTGTATCATCTATTTATCGGTCTCTATCAATCAATTAGCTATCTCTCATGTATCTAGCAATCAATTATCTGTTTGTTTGTCTTTGTTTATCTGTCTATCTCTCATTTATCTATCAATCAATTAGCTATCTATCTCTAATTTATCTATTAATTATCTATCTATCTAATCTATCTGTCTGTCTCTATCTAGCTATTATCTGTATGTATATATTTGTCTGTCTGTATCTATTTGTTTGTCTGTCTTTGTCTATCTGTCTATCTCTCATTTATCTGTCAATCAATTATCTCTCATTTATATATTAATCAATTATCTCTCATTTATATATTAATCAATTATCTATCTATCTCTCATTTATCTGTCAATCAATTATCTATCTCTTTTATCTATCAATCATCTATCTCTCATTTATCAATCAATTATATATTTATCTGATTATTTATGTATCTGCCTGTCTCTATCTCTGATTTATCAATCAATTATCTATCTATCTATCTGACTGTATTTTTCTATGAATCTGTCTGTATCTATCTATCTATCTATCATCTATCTCTCAATCAATTATCTATCTATCTATCTATCTATCTATCTATCTATCTATCTATCTATCTATCTATATATTATCTATCTATCTCTCATGTATCTATCGGTTATCTGTCTGTCTGTCTATCTATGGGTAAGGAACACCTTGTAATTACTAGAGTTTTCTGCAGTCTTGCAATAAATTAACATAATATATATATTTAAACCTGTTTTTAATGAATTAACATCTTGTTTCAGTGGCGTCACTAGGGGGTGCGGGCCGCACCTGGGTGACACCCTCCAGGGGGTGACACCACAAATATTTTTTTTTTAAATTTTATTGAAATTCAAAGAAATACAATGTTGAGATGCATATATTTTTTTATTAGAGGGGCTGGCATTTGTGGCATTTGTGGGGAAGTTGTAGACACACAATTTTTTTGCCCCTTGAGCCAGCGCTGCAATTTCAACAAATAGTTTTCCCAGCTGCTTTTGCTTGTTTGTACTTTGCTCCTCCCCTGTCCAATTTTACTATGAATGTTCTGGGCGTGCCGTGGGGCTTGCAAAGTTGCGCTGCTAGCCTAAACCTGCCTGCCTATCTGTGCTCACTGCTCAGTGACATGTGGAACAGTGGAGTCACTCACTGCTGTGCTGTCTCTCTAAACGGGAACTGGGAAATTGTGAGGGGATGCCTGGCACCTGAATGCATGACTGTCTGACACTGTCTCTAAAGTGAAGGAGCCACGTATGATGCCCACCAGACCAGTACGGTTACGGTACACTAAGTGCACACTGAAGAGGTAGGAGGGGAGGGCGGGCGGGGGTCTGGAGGTGGGCAGAGTGCAGAGGTGATTGGCCATAAGAAGCGGTAGGCATGTGGCCCGGGGCTGTGCACTGACAGACTTGGAACAGAGTCAGAGAGCAGAATTTTCATAGTTTGCGTGCCTAAACCTTTTCTTCAGTGATTTATTTTAGAGTGCTCTGTTTATA
>NC_069499.1:246491671-246566671 GCF_027579735.1 Bombina bombina | reverse complement strand
GTTCTTCTAGGGGTTCCGTTTGAACCTTTACATTCCATAGATATTAAGTTGTTATCTTGGAAAGTTTTGTTTTTGGTAGCTATCTCTTCTGCTCGAAGAGTTTCAGAATTATCTGCCTTACAGTGTGATTCACCTTACCTGGTCTTCCACGCAGATGAGGTAGTTTTGCGTACCAAGCCTGTTTTTCTTCCTAAAAGAATATTAACCAGGAAATAGTTGTTCCTTCTCTGTGTCCTAATCCTTCTTCGAAGAAGGAACGTCTGTTACACAATCTTGATGTAGTTTGTGCTTTAAAGTTCTATTTACAAGCAACTAAAGATTTCAGACAAACATCTTCCTTGTTTGTTATCTATTCTGTTAAGAGGAGAGGTCAGAAAGCGACTGCTACCTCTCTTTCCCTTTGGCTGAAAAGCATCATCCGTTTGGCTTATGAGACTGCTGGCCAGCAGCCTCCTGAAACTATTACTGCTCATTCTACCAGAGCAGTGGCTTCCACATGGGCTTTCAAAAATGAGGCTTCTGTTGAACAGATTTGTAAGGCAGCGACTTGGTCTTCACTGCATACTTTTTCCAAATTTTACAAATTCGATACTTTTGCTTCTTCGGAGGCTATTTCTGGGAGAAAGGTTTTGCAAGCAGTGGTGCCTTACGTTTAAGGTACCTGTCTTGTTCCCTCCCTTCATCCGTGTCCTAAAGCTTTGGTAGTGGTATCCCACAAGTAAAGAATGAGTCCGTGGACTGGATACACCTTACAAGAGAAAACAGAATTTATGCTTAACTGATAAATTACTTTCTCTTGTGGTGTATCCAGTCCACGGCCCACCCTGGCAATTAAGTCAGGTAAAAAATTTTTTGTTTAAACTACAGTCACCACTGCACCCTATGGTTTCTCCTTTTTCTTCCTAACCTTTGGTCGAATGACTGGGGGGTGGAGCTAGAGGGGGAGCTATATGGACAGCTCTGCTGTGTGCTCTCTTTGCCACTTCCTGTAGGGAAGGAGAATATCCCACAAGTAAAGGATGAATCCGTGGACTGGATACACCACAAGAGAAAGTAATTTATCAGGTAAACATAAATTCAGTTTTTTCCACATCATTACCATCTCACATAATGTTGCATTGTCTCAGAAAGTGTATTCTCAGAGGATCTACCCCCTGCACCTGTTTAGATACAATGACAGGAGCTCTGCTTAGGCTTCCTATAACAAAAATTAGTTTCTTAAGTGACCCACGCATGTCACTGTCATCACAAATTAGTTATCTCTGCAGAAAAAGGAGGTTGTGATTAACAAGAATAAAATATGCTGGGTTTTTTTTTTCTCGCTAAATGGTTAAAAAGGAACAGTAAGCAGAAAGCTAAAATGAACTTGTTTAAATAGAGCATTCCATTTTAAACAACTATTCAATTTACTTATTTTACCTAATTTCTCTTGTTCTGTTTGTATCCTTTATTGAAAAGCATGTCTCTTGTCATTGGCTCAAAGTATGCGCTCTCTTTCTCTCAGTAGTGCATTGCTGCTCCTTCATAAGGATACCAAGAAAATTTGATTAGAGAAGCAAATGGAAAGTTGTTTAAAATGGTATGCTCTGTCTGAATCATTTGAAAAATATATTTTGAGTTGTATATCCCTTTAAAACACTGATATAAGTACACCAAACATGAAACAAAACCTATGAATGCTTATGATATGCAGTGATTTAACCCATCAATCCCTACAGCATGTAGTATTTTTACCCCCTTACCAGTAAAGGAAAGTGTCAAGGAAAGCAAGTGCAGCTGTGAGGCTGGAATATATTTTAAGAGGAAGTAGAAAAGCTGCTGTGCCAGAGTACAAGGGCTATGATCTTGTCACCTCTCCCTAGCAACCAGGTCTGGTCCTGTCACCTCTCCCTAGCAACCAGGTCTGGTCCTGTCACCTCTCCCTAGCAACCAGGTCTGGCCCTGTCATCTCTCCATAGCAACTATGTCTGGTCTAAGGGCACCTAGTACTTCTAGAAACCCATATTTACACTAATACAGCACACACATTTTATACACATACACAAGTTTAGGTCCAGGGAGAATAAACTTGCTAAAGAATTAATCATTTTATGTAATGACTGTTTAAGCTTCCTTAGTCTCACTGTCCCCATGATGTACAGCTAGGGGTAAGACCTCAGTGGGTCAGAAGGCAGCCAATAAAAGGAGCAGGGGAGGTAAAGATAGAGATCAGCAGCATGAAGCAATAGTCTGGCAGCTCCTGCATCAAGCAGCCCTCATAGTACTAATGGCTGAGTTAGTGAGAAACTACTGTACAGTAAGGAGTTAACAGCTAATTGAATATATGTGCAGCTTTGATTTGTTGCTCTCTGCACTGAAACCAACTCCTCAGCCTGTCTTACCTGCACACACAGCCCAGCCAGGAGCAGCTGTGTTCATTCTGCAACAAGTGGGGCTGGTGGAACAGCGGTGACAGGTTATGCAGAAGGGAAACTCCCTTGTTGTGGAGCCTGCTCTGAGGTGACAGGTTATGCAGAAGGGACAGTCCCTTGTTGTGGAGTCTGCTCTGAACCGGAGTGTGTGTGCTGGGGGGATGATCAGCTTAAAGCAGATGGTCTTCACCTAAAATGACACCGTCAATTCAAAGGATACTTCTAAGCTAAAGTAAATCACTCACCGGCTTAACTCTGGCTGCAGCAGTCACCCCCAGCCCAGATCAATCTGATGCTGCATAAGTGAAATTCACAGACTCAATCTGTCAACAATGACACCCACTTGGATCTCCACTCTGCCCCACTCCACAGACTTATTCTTGCGGTTCCTTGCTCTCTAGTAACCTCTGCTCTGTGACGATCTTGTACTTCCTGGTTGTGATCTGTGTGTTTCCCTGAGATGCTCCTCCTCCCACACACACAGACACAGCTCTTAGGGTGCAGGTTTCACGTGACAGCTGGCTCTCGCACACTAAGAGCTGTGCGGTAAGGAAGGCTATGGGCTGGCCTGTAGGTGGCACTGCAGTCAATGCAGGCTGAAAGTGGAAAGAGCTTTTGCCTATACTTCTATCTATCGCACTGCACAGCATGTGCTATAGATAGAAGTATATGCAAAACAGCCCTTTCCACTTTCAGCCTTAACAATTAAAAAGTGCAATTTTAATGTTTTTTAGTAAAAACTGAAGTGGAGCCTGGAAGATTTTTTTTATTTTATCAGCAAAAAAGGTTTAAAAATGTAAGAAAAATATTTTTATTTCTTTTCTTTTTTTTTTCTTTTTCATCAGGGGTCAGTTCAGGTCAGGGGGTTCACGTGCTCAAGTGCTCCTATAGAGGAGCCTCCACTGTGTTTAAGTGTATCTGAGTGTTTGT
Source organism: Bombina bombina (assembly GCF_027579735.1). NCBI lineage: Eukaryota > Metazoa > Chordata > Amphibia > Anura > Bombinatoridae > Bombina > Bombina bombina. Next base: position 246,563,330 of record NC_069499.1, on the reverse strand, counting down.
ATGTGTGTGTGCATGTGTTTTTGTGTGTGTCTGCTTTCTGGGGGGGGGGTGACACCATGACTTGCCGCACCAGGTGACACCAACCCTAGTGATGCCACTATCTTGTTTGCTGCAACTGTTTTTCTGCAGCCAAACTCCACCTACCAGTTGCTTTATTTGGAGGAGCCAATCAAGTTGTTACTGGACCAGAGAAGTTTAGCCACTGCCATTATTATAAGCATTTTTTTATATACCTGTAACTGATCATTTTTGATGAAGCCAGTCAGGGACAAATATGTGGTAGGGTTAAGTTTGTGAAGCCTCTAATTTGTCAGACTTTAATTAAATATAAATGGGGCAGAAAAAAGTATATTGCAAAGTTTAATACTGTTTAACACTGTGTGTTTGGTTTTGATTTTATCTTGTAATATTGTTTTTGTGTAAGGGTGACAATGCTCTGTTTTGTGGTAGTGCATGCATTTAGTGTAAGGTTACAGGTACAGAGCTAGTTCCACTGCTGCATTATCATGTTGCTGCAAGGTCTTTGAGCGTTTACATCTGATTACTGCCAGTGTCTGTCAGTATTTTCTGACATTTTTTTTATTCTGTTTCCTCTTTTACGGGATTTGTTTCTGTGGCTACACACTAGCATATTGGCTTTTATGTGGGAGATATTTTTTCATTTGTGCCCCTCATGTCAATGGATCAGGGACCACTGTAAAATTGATGTAAATCCTAGCAAGGACCCCAAAGTGAGGAAGTATTCTCCAAAATGATATTCTGCTATTTGGTAAAGCTAATGTTCTCTCGCTTTCTGACAGTAATATAGTATTCAGGTGCTAATGGGGTATAGTGTTTTGGGCTAGGAAGAATCCTCACAGAAGTCTTCTGCACATCTTCCACTTATACAAATATCACTTCCTGTTGTGGTTCTACATCTTTGGAGTGTGGTCCAGTTTCATCTCCAGCAGCTGAAGTATTAATTGTTTACAGATGTGCAAAAAATTCCTGTTATAACAACATACATGGTACTTTAAGGGACTATTCACCTCCATCACAGTTGCCTGTGGCCTCTTGATGGGTTTGTCATGCATGTTTCTTGGAAACCCCAGAAATATATGAATTTTTAACAATGCTCTCAGGGGTTCCCACTATTTCTGGCTACCATATTTCAGTGCAGCCTTGGATGTACGAATGTGTAGGGGGAGGATAAGGTTGATCTTCTTTAGTTTGTGCATATCTGTACATTTGTTTGAAAGATCTATCCCTGCTCCAGCCTTCTGCAGATCTGAAAGTAGGTTCTTTATTATTATTATTATTATTATTATCATTATTATTATTATTATTTAAGGGGGCTGCATAAGAAGTGATCTTCAGTGATCCTCAGAACTCTGTAGAAGAGGATCGCTGCTGATTGTTGATGTCTCTTTCTTCACCACAGCCTCTTACTCTAATGGTATACTTTAGGAATAATTGGATATCAACTGCAGAGATAAATATGGTATGTGTATACATTTAAGTATGATATATGTATCACTTTGACTCTTTGACTACTATTAATAAGTAGTTAATGTTGACAGAAGTGAATTCAGAATTCCTAGTTAGGAAATAACACCAGTCAAAAGTTCACAATGAATCGAACTGGTTAATATAATTTTGCTACAGTTGTGTTTTGATGAGGTTGTTGTATTGTAACAGAAACCCACAGACAGTGTCACTGCAGTAAAATATAGAAACAAAGTACGTGCAATACTCTGAGGATTCCTCAGTGGCAGTGGGAAGTGCCAAGGTTGCTTACGTGAAACAAGTAGGCGGGGTTTTGCTCCGTTCGGAGAGATTGCAATAGTAGAACCGGAAAATTTCTTTGGTATGTAGAGGGAATAGTTGGTTTAGGTGAATAACAGAGAATATCACTATGTACTCAGGAATGAGAGATGTTACTTGCCACAGTCCCAGTGAGGGAGCGGGTGTGAGCAGGCTACAAGACAGTAACGGAATCCGCTGCAGGTGGGTTTATAAGGAACTTTCCTCATGCAATTAGATGCTGCGGTTTGGTAGCAGCTTTTTGAAATCCTCTGTATGGACACTTCCGTTTGTAGAGCCATGCAAGATAGGCAAGTCCAGGTAGTAAGGAACAGTCTGATAAAGCAGGACTAAGTAGTATATTCAGATTGCAGCTCCTGATATTTATATAGAAAACTCCTTGAAGAAGTAGTCAAATTCAGGAGAGGATTTTGAATTTAGGTTCAGTGAGTCTACCAGAAGGTAAGAGCTCCTAAATTGTAACTAGCGTGCTACACAGACTAACACAAAATAATAAGCCTCCGAGAGAAGGTGTATCCAGAATATAAAGTCAGAGAGGGATGGCCTTGGGAAGAGGGTTTGGGATACTGATTTGTGCTCTATTAAAGTCACAGTACTTGATTTGAGCTTACATCTGTAGCCTAACTTGCACCTGTGGCCTTACCTGTACCTGAGCCTGTACCTGTGGCCTTACCTGCACCTGAGTATGCAACTGTGGCCTCGCCTGCACTTGAGTCTATACCTGTGGCCTCACCTGCACTTGAGTCTATACCTGTGGCCTTGCCTGCACTTGAGTCTATACCTGTGGCCTCACCTGCACTTGAGCCTGTACCTGTGGTCTTGCCTGTACCTGTGGCCTTACCTGCACTTGAGCCTGTACCTGTGGCCTTACCTGCACCTGTGCCTGTACCTGTGGCCTTACCTGAGCCTGTACCTGTAGCCTTACCTGCACCTGAACCTGTACCTGGTAGCCTTACCTGCACCTGAGCCTGTACCTGTGGCCTTACCTGCACCTGATTCTGCACTTGTGGCCTTACCTGCACCCGATTCTGTACTTGTAGCCTTACCTGCACTTGAGCCTGTACCTGTGGCCTTACCTGCACCTGATTCTGCACTTGTAGCCTTACCTGCACCTGATTCTGCACTTGTGGCCTTACCTGCAACTGATTCTGCACTTGTGGCCTTACCTGCAACTGATTCTGCACTTGTGGCCTTACCTGCACCTGATTCTGCACTTGTAACCTTACCTGCACTTGAGCCTGTACCTGTAGCCTTACCTGCACCTGAGCCTGTACCTGTGGCCTTACCTGCAACTGATTCTGCACTTGTAACCTTACCTGCACTTGTAACCTTACCTGCACTTGAGCCTGTACCTGTAGCCTTACCTGCACCTGAGCCTGTACCTGTGGCCTTACCTGCACCTGAGCCTGTACCTGTGGCCTTACCTGCACCTGAGCCTGTACCTGTGGCCTTACCTGCACTTGAGCCTGTACCTGTGGCCTTACCTGCACCTGATTCTGCACTTGTGGCCTTACCTGCACCTGATTCTGCACTTGTAGCCTTACCTGCACTTGAGCCTGTACATGTGGCCTTACCTGCACCTGAGTCTGCACTTGCAGCCTTACCTGCACTTGAGCCTGTACCTGTGGCCTTACCTGAACCTGATTCTGCACTTGTGGCCTTACCTGCACCTGAGTCTGCACTTGTAGCCTTACCTGCACTTGAGCCTGTACCTGTGGCCTTACCTGCACTTGAGCCTGTACCTGTAGCCTTACCTGCACCTGAGCCTTTACCTGTAGCCTTACCTGTACCTGTAGCCTTACCTGCACCTGAGCCTGTACATGTAGCCTTACCTGCACTTGAGCCTGTGGTCTTACCTGCACTTGAGCCTGTACCTGTGGCCTTAACTGCACCTGATTCTGCACTTGTGGCCTTACCTGCACCTGATTCTGCACTTGTAGCCTTACCTGCACTTGAGCCTGTACATGTGGCCTTACCTGCACCTGAGTCTGCACTTGTAGCCTTACCTGTACCTGAGCCTGTACCTGTAGCCTTACTTGCACCTGAGCCTGTACCTGTAGCCTTACCTGCACCTGAGCCTGTAACTGTAGCCTTACCTGCACCTGAGCCTGTACCTGTGGCCTTACCTGCACCTGAGCCTGTACCTGTGGCCTTACCTGCACCTGAGCCTGTACCTGTGGCCTTACCTGCACTTGAGCCTGAACCTGTGGCCTTACCTGCACTTGAGCCTGCACCTGTGGCCTTACTTGCACCTGAGCCTGCACCTGTGGCCTTACCTGTACCTGTGGCCTTACCTGCACCTGAGCCTGTGCCTGAGATCTTATATGTTGCCCGCTACCTGGCGGCACCTGCTTCTTTTCATTAATAAGTTTCCACTACACGTTTGCTTCACTGTTCTATACTGCTAGATTAATACTTTGTTTGCTGTAATTATTTTTTCAATGGTCAGCTCCACTCACATTTTCCCTTGTTTGGTGAGGAGCCAATCCAGACTTGAGTCTGGAGATGAGAGGCTGTTTTGAGCCTGCCATATGTTCTATGTTTTCATGAATTGAAAATCCACAAATTTCAGATTTAAAGGAAAAGAAAAATCAAAATTAAACGTTCATTATTCAGATAGGGCATGCAATTTTAACCTTTAGTTTTTTTTTGTTGAAGGCTAAACCTAGGTAGGCTCATAGGCTGATTTTAAGCCCTTGAAGGGCGCCTCTTATCTCGGTGCATTTTATTAGCTTTTAACAGCTAGACAGTGCTAGTTCACGTGTGCCATATAGATAACATTGTGCTCACTCCCTCAGAGTTATGCAGGAACCAGCAATCACAGACTGTTTACTGTCAGTTTGGTGAAGACTCTGTGTCTGCAGAGGACTCACACAGTTTGGCAATTCATTTTTTTCTTTGTTGAAGGAGCAGCTGTGCACTTCTGGAAGCTAGTTAAACACATTGTGTCAGCCAATGACAAGAGGCATATAAGTACAGCCACACATTATGTATGAATGGGGTTATCTGTGAGCCTGTAACAGCTCATTGAAACAGCCTAGAAACCCAGATACCTCTTGATTTAAAGGAACGGTGTACTCTGCTTTGCCCTCTTAAATTTGTCCCCAATTATCCATTTTACCTGCTGAAGTGCATTAGCTTGTTCACAAATAGCTCTTTAACTTTTTGATATAGCTGTTTTTGCCTATGGTATCATTACCTACTGTATAATGAAAGTATTGGCTATAGAAAAGCTGTGTAACCATAGCTAGGAGAAGAAATTACACTCCCAATGGGGGTTAGAAGAGATAAAAATAACATGTTATTAATTTGTAATTGTTCCAAGTATTGGGTTCTGGTATAATATGAAGGAACTTGTATACAGAGGGGATACAATAAGGAGATCTGATTTCCCTGCAAGCTCAACCCTATTTCATATACAAAATAGAACTAAAGAAGCAATTTCTCATGTCTTTTATACTCTGCAGTTGGTGTAACAAGTCATTGGAAACACATTAAGGGGAAATAATTTTACAGTGCACTGTCCCTTTAAAGCTCAGAAGCCCCCTTTAAACAAAAATAATATTGCATTTACTAGCCAGGTGATCACTGTGGTCTTCATCTAGCATGAATAATTGTGCATTCACTTGAGTAGAGGTTCATGGGAGCAGAAACACTATTGTTTACAACCTTGTTTATTCTAATAATAAATATTTTTTCCACACTTTTTTTGTTGTATATTTCTGATGTCATGAGCCACAAAAATAGCATAGCAAAATTAGCACATCTAGGCTTGCTTTCCCCCAGATGAATTCTGTATACATAGGTACCAATGCTCCAGAAACCTATTTCAATAATGCAAATAAGATATGCAACATACTTTTTGCTTCCAGTACTGTGATTAACCTCTTACTTTTATGAAAGGAAGGATTTTTATCTCACACTTTTATCTCAACCATGAATATTGCTTTTGCCCTGGAAATAAATTTCCCTTAAAGGGATAGTAAAGTCCAAATTAAACTTTCATGATTCAGATAGAGCATGTCATTTTAAACAACTTTCTAATTTACTTTTATCATCAAATTTGCTTTGTTCATTTGTTGTTATTAGTTGAAAGCTAAACCTAGGTAGGCTCATATGCTTATTTCTAAGCCCTTGAAGGCCACCTCTGCATTTGACAGTTTTTCACAGCTAGAGGGCGTTAGTTCATGTGTTTCATATAGATAATATTGGGCTCAAGCACGTGAAGTTATTTAAGAGTCAGCACCAATTGCCTGAAATGCAAGTCTGTCAAAAGATCTGAGATAAGGAGGCAGTCAGCAGAAGCTTAGATACAAGGTAATTACAGAGATAAAAAGTAAATTTCTAGAACAGTGTTTATGCAAAACTGGGGTTTGGTAAATAAAGGGATTATCTATCTTTTTAAAGATAACATTTTTGGTGTTTACTATCCCGTTACAGCAAATCAAATCTTCTCTGATGAGAGCTAATAAGCTCAAAATGGCTGCCCAGAAGTTGTTTTGATTTTGTTGCAGCTACCCCATAATGGGATTTCTGTGGTAAAAAAAAACAACACAGTATGGAAGCAAAAAAAAAAAAAAAAAAAGCAATGTTGTATCTTATTTGCATATTTTACCCAGAGTTATCTGGTGCATTTTTAACAACACTGGGGATTCTTGCCTAGATTGGGTTAATCTTCTATACAATAATTGTGTGACTTTTATTATTACATTTCCTTCTTTCTCTTGGTATCTTAAGTTTAAAAGAAGGGACTTAAAGGGACACTGAACCCAATTTTTTTCTTCATGATTCAGAGCATGCAATTTTAAGCAACTTTCTAATTTACTCCTATTATCAATTTTTCTTCGTTCACTTGCTATCTTTATTTGAAAAAGAAGGCATCTAGGCTTCTTTTTTGGTTCAGACCTATGGACAGCACTTTTTTATTGGTGGATGAATTTATCCACCAATCAGCAAGAATAACCCAGGTTATTCACCAAAAATGGGCCGGCATCTAAACTTACATTCTTGCATTTCAAATAAAGATACCAAGAGAATGAAGAAAATTTGATAATAGGAGTAAATTAGAAAGTTGCTTAAAATTGCATGCTCTATCTGAATCACAAAAGAAAAATTTTGGGTTTAGTGTCCCTTTAAGCTCAGAAGAGTGCACATGCTTTGAGCACTATATGGCAACAGTTTTGCAAGAATGTTATCCACTTGCAAGAGCACTAAATGGCAGCACTATTTCCTGCCATCTAGATCTCCAGACACCTACTTAGGTATCTCTTCAACAAAGAATACAATGGGAATGAAGCAAATTTAAAAATTAAATTAGAATTTTTTAAAATAATTTTTAAATTGTATGCTCTGTATAAACCACAAAATAATGTTTTGGGGTTTCATATCGCTTTAATGATGATATATACATAAAATAATGCTATATTTCAAATCTGCTGGGTCTGCTGAAAAAATATATATATTAGTGTAGATGTCTTACTAAAAAGTGACCTAATGTAAGACTTAAAGGGACAGTCTACACCCGTATTAACCGTCGCTTATACTTTCTATTAAGTGCTGATAGTTGTAACTCACCCGCTCTACCCTTCATATTTTGAATCACACACTGACATTTCCGAAAATCAAAGTTTATTTGCACTCGTTATAAATGGCCACCAAACTCCGCCCATTCACTTCTCCTTCTACCTTTTTCTCCCCTTCTCTATCAAATTCATACTCGTGCACGGTCAGTCACCTACGTCACATGTGTGTAAATACGCATGCTCCAATATACACAAGTGACGTGAATGCAGTCCGTCTGTGCTGCTCGTTTCAAATTCCCCACATTGGGCGCGATCCGATATGCAGCGTAAGCGAGGGAACCCCCGCCGCCCGCAGTTTCAGCTCGCAACTCGAGCTATCCTATATACGGCACTGTCAGATGCTAAAGTGCCTTAAGTCTGATAAACCAGCGATGTCCAGAAATCTGCGTAAGTACAAATTTCTGGAGTCGCCAGTGACTTACGGCACTTTAGAAACTGCCGGTGCCTACAAACTGACTAAAGTATGAAATCACCCGCACTGTCTAACACGCCTCCCAAACATAGCCCGACACGTCTAACCCTCTAGCCACTATCCCCCCTCACTATCCTAACAATAAAAAAAGTTATTAACCCCTAGACCGCCGCTCCCGGACCCCGCTGCCACCTAATAAAGTTATTAACCCCTAAACCGCTGCTCCCGGACCCCGCCGCCAGCTATATTAAATCTATAACCCCCTAATGTGAGCCCCTACACCGCCGCCATCTATTTTAAAATTATTAACCCCTAATTTAATCCCCCTACACTGCCGCCACCTATATTAAATGATTTAACCCCTAATCTAATCCCCCTACCCCGCCGCCAGCTATATTAAATTATTTAATTCCTAAAATACTAAACTATCTCTACCACTAAACCTAAGTCTAACCCTACAAATAGCCCTGAAAAGGACTTTTTGTGTGGCATTACCCCAAAGTAAACTGCTCTATTGCCAGCCCTTAAAAGGACTTTTTGCGGGGCATGCCCCCAAGAATTCAGCTCTTTTACCAGCCCTTAAAAGGACTTTTGGCGGGGCTTTGTCACAAAGTAAACTGCTCTTTTGCATCTAATCTAAATCCCACTACACCGCCGCCACCTATATTACCTATATTAACTATATTAACCCTAATTATATTAGGGTTAATATAGTTAATATCGTTATTATAATATATATATATTAAGTATAATAACCCTATCTAACTCTAACATCCCTAACTAAACTCTTATTAAAATAAATCTAATATTAATATTAATTGAAATATTCCTATTTAAATCTAAATACTTACCTATAAAATAAACCCTAAGATAGCTACAATGTAATTAATAATTACATTGTAGCTATTTTAGGGTTTATATTTATTTTACAGGTAACTTGGTATTTATTTTACATAGGTACAATAGCTATTAAATACTTAATAACTATTTAATAGCTACCTAGTTAAAATAATTCCCAATTTACCTGTAAAATAAATCCTAACCTAAGTTATAAATACACCTACACTATCAATAAATTAAATAAACTACAAATATCTAAACTGAAATACAATAAAATAATCTAAACTAAATTACAAAAACAAACACTAAATTACAAAAAAAATTTAAAAAAAGATTACAAGATTTTTAAGCTAATTACACCTATTCTAAGCCCCCTAATAAAATAATAAAACCCCCCAAAATAAAAAAAATTCCCTACCCTATTCTACATTTAAAAAGTTAGCTCTTTTACCTTACCAGCCCTTAAAAGGGCCTTTTGCGGGGCATGCCCCAAAGAAAACTGCTCTTTTGCCTGAAAAACCCCCCACAATACCACCCCCAACATTACAACCCACCACCCACATACCCCTAATCTAACCCAAACCCCCCTTAAATAAACCTAACACTACCCCCCCCTGAAGATCTCCCTACCTTGTATTCACCCAGCCGGGCAGAACTCTTCATCCGATCGGTTCAGCCAATCGGATTGAACTTGAATCTGATTGGCTGATTCATTCAGCCAATCAGATTTTTCTACCTTAATTCCGATTGGCTGATAGAATCCTATCAGCCAATCGGAATTCGACGGACGCCATCTTGGATGACGTCATTTAAAGGAACCTCATTCGTCGGGAAGTCGTCGTGCCAGATGGATGCTCCGCGGCAGAGGAGCGAAGAAAGAAGATTAAAGATGCCGCTTTGCTGGAAGACATCACCGGCTGGAAAAAGACTCTCTGCCGCTTGCTAGAAGACATCGCCGGATGGAAGAAGACTCTCTGCAGCTTGATTGAAGACATTGCCCGGATCGGATGAAGAGTTCTGCCTGGCTGGGTGAATACAAGGTAGGGAGATCTTCAGGGGGGTAGTGTTAGGTTTATTTAAGGGGGGTTTGGGTTAGATTAGGGGTATGTGGGTGGTGGGTTGTAATGTTGGGGGGTGGTATTGGTTTTTTTTTTCAGGCAAAAGAGCAGTTTTCTTTGGGGCATGCCCCGCAAAAGGCCCTTTTAAGGGCTGGTAAGGTAAAAGAGCTAACTTTTTAAATTTAGAATAGGGCAGGGAATTTTTTTTATTTTGGGGGCTTTATTATTTTATTAGGGGGCTTAGAATAGGTGTAATTAGCTTAAAAATCTTGTAATCTTTTTTTTATTTTTCGTAATTTAGTGGGTTTTTTTTGTAATTTAGTTTAGTTTATTTAATTATATTTTAGTTTAGATATTTCTAGTTTATTTAATTTATTGATAGTGTAGGTGTATTTGTAACTTAGGTTAGGATTTATTTTACAGGTAAATTGGTAATTATTTTAACTAGGTAGCTATTAAATAGTTATTAAGTATTTAATAGCTATTGTACCTATGTAAAATAAATACCAAGTTACCTGTAAAATAAATATAAACCCTAAAATAGCTATAATGTAATTATTAATTACATTGTAGCTATCTTAGGGTTTATTTTATAGGCAAGTATTTAGATTTAAATAGGAATATTTCAATTAATAATATTAATATTAGATTTATTTTAATAAGAGTTTAGTTAAGGATATTAGAGTTAGATAGGGTTATTATACTTTATATATATATATATATAATATAATAACGATATTAACTATATTAACCCTAATATAATTAGGGTTAATTTAGTTAATATAGCTGGCGGCGGTGTAGGGGATTAGATTAGATTTTTTTTATTTTGGGGGCTTTATTATTTTATTAGGGGGCTTAGAATAGGTGTAATTAACTTAAAAATCTTGTAATCTTTTTTTTATTTTTCGTAATTTAGTGGGTTTTTTTTTTGTAATTTAGTTTAGTTTATTTAATTGTATTTTAGTTTAGATATTTCTAGTTTATTTAATTTATTGATAGTGTAGGTGTATTTGTAACTTAGGTTAGGATTTATTTTACAGGTAAATTGGTAATTATTTTAACTAGGTAGCTATTAAATAGTTATTAAGTATTTAATAGCTATTGTACCTATGTAAAATAAATACCAAGTTACCTGTAAAATAAATATAAACCCTAAAATAGCTATAATGTAATTATTAATTACATTGTAGCTATCTTAGGGTTTATTTTATAGGCAAGTATTTAGATTTAAATAGGAATATTTCAATTAATAATATTAATATTAGATTTATTTTAATAAGAGTTTAGTTAGGGATATTAGAGTTAGATAGGGTTATTATACTTTATATATATATATATATATATATAATATAATAACGATATTAACTATATTAACCCTAATATAATTAGGGTTAATTTAGTTAATATAGCTGGCGGCGGTGTAGGGGATTAGATTAGGGGTTAATGTGTTTAATATAGGTGGCGGCGGTGTAGGGGGATTAGATTAGGGGTTAATACATTTATTATAGGTGGCGGCGGTGTAGGTGGATCACATTAGGGGGTAGTTAATGTAGGTGGCGGCGGGGTCCGGGAGCGGCGGTTTAGGGGTTAAATATTTTATTAGGGATTGCGGCAGGGGATCGTGGTTGACAGGTAGATAGACATTGCGCATGCGTTAGGTGTTAGGTTTATTTTGTAGCTAGTTTAGGGAGTTACGGGGCTCCAATACTCAGCGTAAGGCTTACTACGGCTGCTTTTTGTGGCAAGGTGAAAATGGAGTAAGATTTCTCCATTTTCGCCATGTAAGTCTTTACGCTGTATATTGGATACCAAACTGCGCTGGTTTGGTATACATCCCTATGGCCCAAAAAACTACGGGCGACGGCAGAAATATACGAGCGTAACTTCTATGTTACGCCGTATATAGGATACCAAACCAGCGCAAAATTCAGCGTCGCCGGCATTTGCGGGCGATGCTGCATATCGGATCGGGCCCCAGAGCGGTAAAAAAATAAAGCTAAACTTTGGTTCCGGATACTTGGTTCCCACTGACATTGCGCAAAAGAAAACCGCTTACTTCATTAAAAAAAATGTTAAATGAGAAAATGCTTCAACAAGAGACTCAGGGATTTATACATTGGATCTGCACACATAGGAAAGGGAGGTGTCAGGTCACATTGTAGGGAAAATAAGCAACTGCAAACTGTGTGAAGACACTGTTGGTATTGCTATTAGGAAGCAGTAGGGCATGAATCTCAGAAAAGTGCTGTAATCAGTCTGGGAAGTGATGTGCAGGATACAAGTTATTCTAGAGATGTGTTGTGGCCCCAGACCCTAGGTTGGACAACCCTTTCAAAGAAAAAGACTTTAGTTTTTCTCATTCTCAAAATCAAAATGTGTATGGGTGCATTTCAATATAAAATATATGCATTTTGCAATATACTTCTGTTAGCAAAAATTCTTCTAGTAAAAGTTATTAGTTTTTCAGCAGCATAGCACATATGCTGTGAGGGCTAATGCACCAGTATTCAAACACCTCACACCACTGTCATCTCTCTGAGCTCGAATACTGGTGATGCACAGGCCCTCATAGCATATGTGCATATACCAATGAATGTCACTGAAAAATAATTATTATTACTATCAAAATGCTTCTTTTTAAAATGTTATTGCCCCCATTTACATTTCAATGTTGACCTTTCAATCCCGTAAAAGGGATATGAAACAGTACTCCTTTAGTAGAAAAAAACATAATTTATACCTGATAAATTTAATTTCTTTCATGGTGGGGAGAGTCCACAAGCCATTACTCCTGGGAATTACCCTTCCTTACCACTAGGAGGAGGCAAAGATTCCCAACCCCAATAGCTCTATAAAACCCCTCCCACCTGATACATACCTTAGTCTAAAGCATAGCCATTTATACACCAAGATTACAAATTGTGCACTATGACTTTACCACTTAAAAAATGGTCTTTGCATGCGTAATGGTCAGCTAATCGGTATTACAAGTCGCTCGGTATGGCTTTACCGCAATCATTATGGCCTATACCGCAATGATCCATTCCGCATTCGAAGACCTGTAGTTATGGATTTTGCAAAACAAAAAAGTTTCACAAAACACATACAAAATATGTTAAAGTACACTAACACCCATAAACTACACTATTAACCCCTAAACCACCATTCCCCCGCTTCACAACTAATAAAATAAAGTATTAACCCCTAAACTGCCATCCCCCCACATAGCCAACACTAAATAAACATATTTACCCCTAAACTGCCCTCTCACATCGCCAACACTAAATAAACCTATTAACTCCTAAATGCAAGGGTACCCCAATATAAAAGGGTTCCATGCATTCAATCTTGAGTATGCGGCGGACGATCGGATGAAAAGGACCTTCACGTCACAGATGACCGCCGCTGATGATCACTCCTTACCTCTGGCGACAGATCCGCTCCTCCGCCAAGAAGATAGAAGATGGGCCCACAATGAATGAAGATGGAGCCGCTTGGATGAAGACCTTTTGCCGCCGGGAAGAAGATGAATCTCCATACTTCATCAATGGTGAGTACCTATTTTAGGGTTAGTTTTATTTTTTGTTTTTCAGGGGGGGGTTGTTTTTGTTTTTAGATTAGGACATTTTTTTTTTTATGGACTGTAAAGGAGCTGATTGCCCTTTTAAGGGTAATGCTCATACAAATGTCCTTTTAGGGGTAACGGGTAGACTATTTTTTGTTTTAGTTATTTTTTTTATTTTGGGTAGGTGGGGGTTGTAATGTTTTTTACATGGAGCTGTGAAACTTAGGGCAATGCCCTACAAGAGAGCCTATTGGTAATTTATTTAGAGATTCATTTTGGGGTGGGTTATTTTTTTAAAGGGGTATTGGATTAGGAATAACTTTTTATTTTGGATAATTTTGTTTGTTATTTACTGTAATCTTAGGTTTTTTATTTTTTGTAATCTCAGCTATTTATTTATTTTTGCAATTTTTATTTATAATATAAATGTAAGTTGTTGTTTTTTTAATGTAATGTTAGATTTTTTTGTTTTGGGTGATGTTAGGTTTCTTTTCCGTAATTTATGTGTTTCATTTTTTGTAATTTTTTATTAATTTGTAAAGTAGTTAAAGTATTTTTTTATTTTATGAGTGTATTTCAATTGAGGTTAAGTTAGGGGGTGTTAGGTAAGGTTAGAGGGCTTAGTTATTAGTTTAATGCTTTGCGTTGTGGGGGGTTGGCGGTTTAGGGGTTAATAGGTTTATATAGTGGTTTGTGTTGTGGAGGAATATTGGATTAGGGGTTAATACATTTATTTAGTATTGGCGATGTGGGGATGACGGTTTAGGGGTTAATATGTTTTGTTTTAGTAGTTGCGATGTGGGGGATGGCTGTTTAAGGGTTATTAGACTAGGGATTTATATTAGGGTGTTAGGTTTTGGTAAAACTTTCTGTTCTCCATAGCCTTCACTGGGGAATGAGAAAATGCGATAGGTTTTTTCCTACATTTTTCTCCATTGATCTCTATGGGGGAATACGTGCATGAGCAAGCCAAGTCGGAACTTGGATTTTGTGTGGTATGCGGCTTCCCGCACGACAAAAGAAAGTTTTATGGTGACTTGTAATGGCGGCGCTATGGAAATAGCAGTATAGACACATTTTGCGTATTATGTACACAACGGATTTACCGCACAACTTGTAATCTTGGTGATAGTGAGGTAAGAAAAATAAATAAGAGCCATAAAAGTAGCAGGGAAAAAGATGTGCTAAAAAAAAAAACTAACTTGAAAACATATGGTGGAGTCTTGTGGACTCTCACCAGCATGAAATAAATTAATTTATCAGGTAAGCATAAATTATGTTTTCTTTCATACAGGTGGTGAGAGTCCACGATCCTGAGTACTCCTGAGAACTAATACCCAAGCTGTGGAGTTTACGAGTAATAACAAAAAGGGAAGGATTTAAAAAATCTTTTTTTACTGAGAAATTAAATCCGCAACCCCAATAAAAAAAATCTAAAATGCACTTGGAGGCTGACCTGCCACCAAGAAGCCAAAGAAGCAGCAGAAACGTTCTGTCCTTTATAAGCACCAGAAAAAAAACAAACTAGAAGTCTGTCTAAAATCCTTAGTAGCATCAATATAATATTTCAATGCTCTAACAACATCCAAAATATGCAAAGACTATTTTGAAGCATTCTTGGGATTAGGACACACAGAATAGACAACAATTTCTGCGTTGAATTTGTCTGAAGAAACATTAGGCAAAAAGTCAGTAGTCTGTAACACAGCCTTATCCTGAAGAAAAATAAGATAAGGAGGATCACAAAAAAGAGCAGATAACTCTGAAATTCTTCTAGCAGATGAGATAACGAAAAAGAATAAAAGCTTCCAAGAAAGCAGTTTAATATCCATCTTATGCATAGGTTCAAAAGGGGGAGCCTGCAAAACCCTAAACACCAAGTTCAGATTCCATGAAGGAGAAATTGGCTTGATTACAAGCTTAATATGAACCAATGCCTAAACAAAACCATGAAAATCAGGAGGACTAGCAAGCTTCTTATGAAACAAGACTGAAAGAGAAGAAATCTGCCCATTCAGAGAACTGACAGATATACCCTTATCCAGACCATCCTGCAAAAAACTGCAAAATCCTAGTAAATCTGAAAGAATGCCAGGAATAATCATAATTTATACATTAATACATAATGGCCTTCCAGACCTTATGATAAATTTACCTAGTTACAGGCTTACAAGCCTGAATTAAGGTTTCAATCACAGAATCAGAGAAACTTCTATGTCTAAGGACTATCCATTCAATTTCCATGCTATCAAGTTCAGAGATTTGAGATCCGGATGGAAAAATGGACATCTGATGGCAGAGGAAGAGACCAAGGAGGGAAACTGACATCTAAACCAGATCTCCATACCAAACCCTGCAAGGCCAAGCTGGGCAATCAGGATTATTGATGATTTCTCTAAGCTTATCATGGAGATCACTCTGGGAAGATGTACCAGAGGAGGAAACAGATAAGCAAGCTGAAATGACCAAGGAGCTACTAGATCATCCACAAACTTTGCTTGGGGGTCACTGGACCAAGCAAAATACTTTGGAAGCTTGTTGATCAAATGAGAAGCCATTGTATATATCTCTGGGAGACCCTAAAGACCCACAATCTGATTGAACACAACCAGATGAAGATACCACTCCCCTGGATGTAGAGAGTGATGACTGAAAAAGTCCACTTTCCAGTTGTTCACTCCTGGAATATGAAATGCAGAGAATAGACAGGAATATTTTTCCTCCCATGAGAGATATTGCAACACTTGCCTCATGGCCACATAACTGATAGTTCCCCACTGCTGTGACATTGTATGTCTGAAAACGGAGATGATATTCTCTTTTCAACAGAGACCAAGCTTGAAGCATACGGTTCTAAAATATTGGCAACTTCGTCTCCTGCGTCCCAAACTGCCTGGGCTGTCAGACTCCCAAACAGCTCCCCAACATAAAAGACTTGCATATATAGAGATCACAGTCAAGGTAAGACAAGCAAAAGAAGTCCCCTGAATAATGAACTGATGATCCAGCTAAGTAGGATCCCTGCACAATTGACAAAGCATACATAGCAGAACTTCCATACAAAGAGCAACAGAGGGAAAAGAGAGGGACTGAAGGTCCAGACAAGCTGACACCAATTTAACCTTTTCTGCTCTGTTAGAGAGACTCATGGAGACTTAAACTATTTGAAATCCCAAAAAGTTACCTTGTTTGAGGAATCAAAGAACTCTTGGGAAAATTGATCTTCCAACCATGTTGTTGAAGAAACAACAAGAGTTCGTTGGTGTGAGATTCTGCTAAAGGAAATGACGGAGCTTGAAACAAGATATTGTTCAGGTAGCGAAACACTGCAATACACAGAGTTCTGATCACAGACAATAGGGCACCCAGAACCTTGTGAAAATTAACTGTTGACAGACCAAAAGGTAAAGCAACAAACTTAAAGTGCTTGTCTAGAAAAGCAAACCTCAGAAACTGTTGATGTTGCCAGAATTGGAACATGAAGGTAAGCATCCTTTAAATCTATTGTGTACATAAACTGACCTTGTTGAACAAGACAGAATAGTCCGAATAGTTTCTTTTTTGAAAGATGAAAACCTTACAAACTTGTTTAGAGCTTTCAGAACCAGGACTGGTCTGATAATTCCTTCCTTCTATGGAACAATGAAGAGATCTAAATAAAATCCCATCCTCTTTTCCTGTGAAGGAACTGGTACAATAACTCCCATAGTTTCCGGAACTAAAACAGACTAGAAAAAAACTTTAGAGGATTCGTTGGTACAGGACCCAAGAAACCTCCCTCTGGAAAATCTTGTTTTAAAATCTGATAACCCTGGGAAACTATATTCAGAACCCATATATCTGGAACAGACTGAAACCAACCCTTTTGAAAGAGGCACTGCACTCTACCAGAGCCTCTAGATCGGGGGCCACACCTTAATGCAGATGTCGTAGTAGGGATAGATATCTTAGCCACCTTTGACTTATTCCAGTTAGCACTAGGCCTCCAGATGGTGCCAGAGGTGCCTAGCTTCTGAGCAGAGGAGTCAACCTTTTATTCCTCAATCTGATGAAAGGAACAAAAATAATTGGAAGCTTTAGAGTTCCCTCTAGACTTCTGTCTTGAGGGAGAAAAAGCCCCTTTACCCTTAGAAATGGTAGATATTATAGAATCTAAATCAGAACCAAATAACTTCTTTAACTGAAAATAAAGAGACAATAACATGGATGTAGACATCATGTCAGCAGACCAGGACTTAAGCCATAAGGTTCTCCTAGCAAAGACTGCCAAAGGCTTGCTTTTGATATTAATCTTCATAATATGAAATACAGCATCACAAATAAACAAATTAACATTTTTGAGTAAACCCAAAGAATTTTTACTAACAGAGTCATCAGAACACTGTTCAGAAAGTCTAGATAACCAGTGAGTTGAAGCAGCAGCCACATCAGCAATAGAAATAGCTGGCCTAAGCAAATACGCTGCTTGTAGGGACAGATTCAGGCAACTCCATTATAGCAAGTGCAAGGCAAAGCAATAGAACACTATAACCCCATTAAAAAGCTCTAGAGGAATGGAAATAACTTCCCCTCCTAAGTATCTTTTTGTAGAAATACTCACAGTAATAATGTATGCTAAGCCGAACTACAAAACAAAGCAGAAGACAATTAACTTCACATCCAAGATAACGCTCAGCAGCAAGAAGAAACGCTAGCAAGAATACTGTAATTTATAAGTGATTTAGTGAGCAAAAGATCTGACATGCACTTACCCGACGCGCATAATCCAGTCGAAGCACGAAAACAAGCTACTATAGAACTAAATGGACATGCACTAACCCGACAGGAGTGAAGCCAACGTGCGCAAACACGATGTATGTAACAGAAGGCAAACGCGCCAAAATAAAAACTGACTCCCACAAAAACAGCAAGGGGGAATAATAAAGAGAATCTGTCCCAGGGCCATATATGTTATCAACTATATATAAACAATATAGAGTGTCTAAACCTAAAAAATATATACTTACCAATAGACACTTATCCACCAGCAAACAGCCAAACCAATACTGAAACGTATCGGTAGACATTATGGAAAAGGAGTATATTGTAGATCCATACATAGAGGCAAAAGACAAGTCCATGCAACCAATTATGGAAGGTTTATGATAAGTTTCCCATGAGGTGAAAAAAAGAATCACAAACCATACCCCATATACATCCCTCTGACAAGCACTGTACTCTGAGGGGAAACTGGGCCGTAATATACAATGAAACCCCTCTCTCTAAAGAAATGCACATCTTCATTCTACGACCACCACCAGCGGAGGCAAAGACTGAAATGTGTGTATGGTGGGAGGGTTTTTATAGAGCTCTTGGGGTTTGGGAATCTTTGCTATAATTCCCAGGATTAATGCTTTGTGGACTGTCACCACCTGTATCAAAATATAAATAAAAAGATACAGACCTACTTGTTTTCTTGTTAATCGAGCACTTAGACATTTTCAGGATAGCTATTGCCTACAGCTAGATAACAGAGCAGACATTACAGAACTCACTTATGCTATTTTGTCAAATAGTTTCGCAGCAAAAGTCCTCTGTTGAACATAACTGATTGCAGCTATATTAGATGTCTACTAACAACACTTCAAAGGAAAAACTGCTACATGGCCTCCCTGTTGAGACCCCAGCCCTGGGGTTTTTATCAGGAAGTAATGCACCCTGCATACATTAATTTAAAAAAGAAAGAAAGAAAAAATCTAAATATTACATATTGCAATGATTTATATTAAGAATAACCCACTACTTGTTTTTTTATTACAACAAGGAAACAGATTGTTTTATATCCCTTTAAGTTGAAAAATGAATATTGTAAAATGGTTTAAAATAATGTTCTGTTATAAGAACCCTGACATATATTGTTAGTGTCTTCAAATATAGCAGAAATGTGGTAGTTCTAAAAAAATAAATTATTTGCATATAATCATAGAATGTTGACTTTAAATATCAGCTATACAGCGGGAAACTTACCTGCAGGTAGAGCTTTCCATATAACATTGAAGTTTGTTTGGCAGTTCGGTAACAAAACCAGGCTAATTTGTGAATCTTTTCAGAGTCTTATCATTTGTGGAAAAAAGTGTGGCCCGGATAAATCATCCCATGCGCCTACAGGAGTTGGTACTGGAACTTGGAAGAAGTCACTTCACATACAACGCTCAGCCTAAGTATTACCAGGTACAGAATATTTTAATATATTTATCAATCTGCACTTTAATAACAGGAAATGCCAACTGTATCTTATAATTTGTATTCATTATACTCAATCAACATATAGTTATAAATATTGATATAGTTATATATCAATAGCAAATAAACACAGCATCACCATCCATGAATAATTTTTTTTTCTTTTTTTTCTCTTTCTTGTTCTCTTCCTCCAAAGAAGGGGTTAATGAATTAGTTTCCCATTGTTAATAATTAGCAATGGAACACCTGTGTGGTGTTTGTTATATAAAGAAGATATATATATATATATATATATATATATATATATATATATATATATATATACACACACACAAATACTTTACATACATACACAAATGTACACATACATACACTCATACACACACCACACATACACACATAAATACACACATACATATATACATACACACATACATACATACACTCACACACATTTACATATATACACACACATATACATACACACACACATATACATACACACACATACACTTACACACGTATACATACACACACATACACATGTATACAAACACACACATACACACACTTACACACATATACACACACATACATACATGCATATACACAAGCACATATTCATACATACACACAAATACACCTACTGTATATGAGCATGTTGTAAGTCAAATTCTAATACTATTAAGAAAAATCACAGAAACACACAGACACACTCATACACTGAAACACATACACACATAAGGATTCACATATAGACACTCACTCTAGAAGACACGCAAAGAAACACACAAACACACTTAGACACAGACAACCAAACAGACACTCAGCACTTGTTTACATTGACCTGACAAGTAATGAGGTAGACTACAGTTTTGTCAAAAAAAGGAGATTTACAAAACAAAATATGGAGTTCTGATGATCTTTTTGTCAAGAAAGATGCCAACTAAATGATGACAACAGCATGCAGTGGCTGAAAGGAAGGGCCCTGAACTGCCTAAACAATAATTTAAAGGTTAAATGGTGGATTGGTGACTTCCGGAAAGGTCTCATTAGTCTCAAAGTCTGTAGAAAGATGTGAATAATCAGTAGCAATGTCAAAATGTCCTAAACAGGAACAGACAATGGACACACACACACACACACACAAACTTGCATATATACCCAAGGAAACACCAACAGAGACATCCTCAGAAAACACACAAAGACATACACACACACACACACACACAGAGACACCCACAGAAAATAAACAGACATACACACACAGAGAGACAACCACATAAAACACACAAAGACATACATACACACACCCTTACTGAGACATCCACAGAAAACACACAAAGACGCACACACACTCTCACAGAGACACCCACAGAAAATGCACAGACATACACACACCCTCACAGAGACACCCACAGAAAACACACAGGCATACACACACACCCTCACAGAGACATCCACAGAAAACAGACATACATACATACACCCACCCACCCTCACAGATACATCCACAGAAAACACACAAAGACATACACACCCACCCTCACAGAGGCATCCAGAGAAAATACACAAAGACATAAATACACAAACCCTCACAGAGACACCCATAGAAAAAGCACAAAGACATATGCACACACCCTCACAGACATCCACAGAAAATGCACAAAGACATATGCACACACCCTCACAGACATCCACAGAAAATGCACAAAGGCACACACCCACCCTCACAGAGAGACCCACAGAAAAAAAAATACATACACACTCATAGAGACACAAACAAAAGCACAAAGACACCCACAGAAACACTCACAGGAGGTAAGATTTCTGCACATTGCATCCCCTAAATCAGCAGTGTGTGACATGCATGATAAAAAAAAAATGCAGAAATTAAGAGATCACTTTTTAAATAATCATATTTGTAAATGTGCAAACAAAAATAATTCTGTGAATTTAAAAATTGTACATTAATGATCTGGGTAGATGGCTAGATGAAGAAAAGTACTTTTTAAAGGTTGATATATGTTTGTTCCCCCCCCCCTATTTTTCCCCCCTATTTTCCCCAACCAAGAGCACCACGTCAAATAAGGTGTACAAATGTTTCCATCTGTGAGCTGTACTTATGGATTTTGAAAATGCTGTACTTTATATGGGCTTGGTGATACCATAAGCTGTGGTACTCGGTCTCATACCATTAGATCTGGTTAAATGCAGGATTTATGCTTTTTTTTATGTATTTCAAAATTAAGTCAGCTGTAGTGTAAACTGAACAGTGTTAAGTTAACTTGTCTCATTTCAAACACTGAGCAATCTTAGTCTGAGAGTATAACATTTTCAGGAGATGTAAAAGTCTAAGATAAAATGCCTCCTTGCATCTGGAAAGTCCTTGCATAAAGGGGCAGTAAACTGGAATGTAATATATATATATATATATATATATATATATATATTTAATAATAATAAAAACTCATATCTACCAAAAGGGCACCTACCATTTGTGTATTGAGGAGGAAACATTTCTGCATGGTTTTAAATATAGAATTTCTACAGCATTGTCAAATAATCATAAATATACTGCTGCATATTGCTAAAAAAATTTGTTTTTATGGACCCCTGGCCCCACCGTACAACTACTACCACACTGAAGTTACAATTCGAAATTGCACAAAGAAATAAAAAACATTTACTAAGTAAGTCTTACCTCTTCTGCAAATTAAAGTGATCTGCCGTGTGACTCATGCACACACTGTACAAACTTAAGTGCCAAGTCTGTTTCACACTGTGCATAGTGGTTTAGTGCACACTCAGAAATCCTCTCAAATGCTAATCCTTTACTCCTTGTAATAACATTTCCCATGCTCAATAGCACTCTGCTGTAGTACCCTCTGGTGGCTGCCAACATTTTAAAATAATAGTTGTTATTGCCTCATGGGGCCCCCTGGCCCATAGGGCCCCTGACAGGAGTCACCTCCTGATGGCAGCCCTGCTCCTGAGTCCAGTAGTTTACGCCTCTCCAGTCGACGGCATTATGCATGTGGATGTGAGGCTTGTGTGCAGCTACTCGGCTATGGAAACCCATTTCATGAAGCTCACACTGCACAGTTCTTGTGATGATGTTGCTTCCAAAGGCAGTTTGGAACTCTGTATCAGAGATGTAACAGATCTATTAAAATTATATTTTATCCCAAAATATGTACAAAAATGATTTATACTCCCACTGAATCCTGGCAATTTGTTCAGATGAATATTCTTTATAGTCTTCCATATTTTCTGTTTCTGAAACACACTGATTTCTTACAAATTGTTCTCAGTTAATGTAAACAAGTTTAGAGAAGATATATATTTTCTTGGTCTTATAAATACTTAGAAGCATAAATGTTGTATAATATGATATTTAGTAGAACTATTCCAAATGTCATCGGGGCAATAAACAATTTTATCTCCAGTACACAATGTATGTCTTCAGCACCTATATTATATTTGATTAATTAATGTTATAGAACCTTTGTTATCCTTATAATAACATTTTGCTCAATAAACTAAATAAAAAAAAATTCAACTTTCATGATTCAGAAAGATGATACAATTTTAAACAATGTTTTAACTTACTTCAATTATCTAATTTGCTTAATTCTTTAGATATCCCTGTTGAAGAAATAGCAATGCACATGGGTGAGCCAATCACATGAGGCATCTATGTGCAGCCACCAATCAGAAGCTACTGAGCCTATTTAAATATGCTTTCAACAAAGGATATTAAGAGAATGAAGCACATTAGATAATAGACATAAATTGGAAAGTTGTTTAAAATTGCATGCTCTTTCTGAATCATTAAAGGGACACTGAACCCAAAATTTTTCTTTCATGATTCAGATAGAGCATGCAATTTTAAGCAACGTTCTAATGTACTCCTATTATCAATTTTTCTTCTTTCTCTTGCTATCTTTATATGAAAAGGAGGCATCTAAGCTTTTTTTCTTGGTTCAGAACTCTGGACAGCAGTTTTTGATTGGTGGATGAATTTATCCACCAATCGGCAAGAACAACCTAGGTTGTAAACCAAAAATGGGCCGGCATCTAAACTTACATTCTTGCATTTCAAATAAAGATACCAAGAGAATAAAGAACATTTGAAAATAGGAGTAAATTAGAAAGTTGCTTAAAATTTCATGCTCTATCTGAATCACAAAAGAAAAAATGTGGGTTCAGTGTCCCTTTAAATAATTTTTTTGGGTTTCATGTCCCTTTAAGTCCTTGAGGAGACTCTTGTTTATTAACTTTTTCAAATTAATGTGATCTGATGTTTCTTAAAGGGATATGAAACCTAAAAAAAAATCTTGTGATTCAGACAGAGCATACTATTAAAAAATAAAGTTTCCAATTTACTTCTATTATCAACAATTTGCTTCAATTTCATGATATTCTGTGTTGAAGAGATACCTAGGTAGGCATCTGGATCACTACATGGCAAGAGATAGTGCTGCCCTCTAGTGCAATTGCAAATGAATAACATTCTTGCAAAACTGCTGTCATATAGTGCTACAGTAATGGGCCGGCTCCTAGGCATGAGTCCCTGCTTTTTAACAAAAGATACCAAGAAAGCGAAGAAAATTTGCTAATAGAAGTAAATTTGGAAAGTTTTTTTAAAACTGCATTCTCTATCTGAATCACGATAGAACATTTTTGGGTTTCATATCCCTTTAGAGTCATCAATCACTATTAAAAGTTACCTTTTATGTCTTCACTACAATGTAAAGTCTTTGAGACTCCATCCTCTTTTTGTTTAAATTACACTTTTCTTCAAAGATGAATGATCAGAACTCATAGTGAATCCAATTGAATTATCTAAACACATGTTAACATTCTGTATCGTCTTAAAAAAATAATACAGCCAATGAATAATGAGGCTTACAATAGAAGGTGTGTCCTTTCTCTGACAGGTTTGCCAGATAATTAATGTATTCATTGATATAAATTGCTAAAAATATTCAGACAAATCTATATTCTTCTTATTATTTGACTTAGAGGAAACACTGAACCCAAATATTTTCTTTCATGATTTTGATGGAACATATAGCATTGCACTTCTGGCAACTGAACACATCTAGTTAGCCAATCACAAGAGACAAATTTGTGCAGGGACCAATCAGCAGCTAGCTCCCACTAGTGTAGGATATGTGCATGTTCTTTTTCAACAAGGGATACAAAGAGAACAAAGCACATTTGAAAATAGCAGCTAATTTAAACGTGTCTTAAAATGACATGCTCTATCTGAATCATGCAAGTTTAATTTTAACTTTCCCATCCCTTTAACCAACATGTTTAAGAGACACAAAAATCATTGTGTAGCCAATTACCACATCAGGCAAGTATCCCTGCTTAGAAGAATGGTAAAACTAAAGAGGCGCCGCATGTGCATATCAGTCAGAATCAGCTATTTCAAAATGATGTAATTCTACACAGGGTACTCACAATTAGGAAAGGCAATCTCTTATGCCAATAGATGCAGGCTGGATTTTTATACAGCAATCCAGCTAGCCGAACTCCGGCACTGCTGGAACACAGGATCCTCAGGTTTTAGAGAGGGGAGAGGTGGCTCTCAATGGTAGCGTAGACTTAGAACTCAGATTTTAACACAGTCCAACGGGTGTTTTAATAAAAAAGTAAACAGTAAACACTGTTTCATCAGGCATACTAAGTCCAAAAAATGTAACACATACTTTCTTATATAAATAGTTGTTGTTACATTTTTTTGGACTTTTTTGAGCTCTGTAATAAAGGTAATGTTATGACTGACATCGACTGTAAGCAAAAGTTCAGATGATAACATAGGGTCGGCTGTTTTCAAAGATGCTTAGAACGAGACGCCCATTAAGCTATAACAAATTACATGTGTATATGCTTCAGGTGCATTTACTTACTATATCTGAAATGAAAGGTAATGATTGGTTTGTAACCTAGGAGGAAGGGGTTGTGTTTTGGGTAGCATTGTCCTATTTATAGGCATAAACAGATAGACTTAGTATGCCTGATGAAATGGTGTTTACCTAGAAACGCATTGTATATGTTTTAACTTGAACACTTGGATGACACAGTGTATACCAAGTGTGTTTTTCATGATGTTTTAAACTCAAATAAATGTTGTTGTTTTTTTTTTATCCAAACACCCATTGGACTGTGTTAAAATCTGAGTTCTAATTATATGCAACCATTGAGAGCCACCTCTCCTCTCCCTAAACCCTGAGGATCCTGTGTTCCAGCAGTGCCGGAGTCTGATTCTGACTGATATGCACATGCGGCGCCTCTTTCATTTTACCATTCTTCTGTAGAGCTTACACATTGTTTGTCTGAAGAAAGAGTGCTGCCATCAATCTCCTTGTCTTTTGGACTACTATCCCTTTGGAGAAAATTGGGTCATTTTAATCATTGTGACTTTACATTTGGAACTATAAGTATTCATTGTATACATCACTTAGATACTTTTTTATGGTCTTTTTAATATGTTTATTAATATATTTGGCGTAATTAGTCTTTTTATTCAATAAATAGTGCCTCTTATTGGATGAGTATATTTGTGTATATTTATACTATCCTGTGTGCATTTCTTTAAAGTATCACTGTTAGCTTTTCCTCATAAGTATTCTTTTTGCATTACAAAAGTCACCAAATTGTGTCCATCCAAAGATGGTCCCAATAGACAAAGGCGCCCTCTCAAGGTTTCCGTCAATGGCAGGTGGGCACCAGGATCAGCTCTTCTTAAATCAAGTGGATGTACTAGAAGTGTAGAAATAATAAAAAAAGGTGTTCCAATAGTGCCGAAAATCACTACATTCTGAATGAACTCCAATAACCCCTCCACTGAATAATACTCAGAGGTGGCGCACTATGATACAGTGCAATTCAGGCAGGCTAGATAGTTAAGAGCCCCCCAGCTGTCTCACTCTGGCAAACAGGGGCAGCACCTCCAAAAGGTGATAAGTGGCCAAACTAGATAGATTGTGCGGTCACAAACCATTAAAAGCATACACCCCTATGCATAAGGGTGTAATTTATTGTACACAAAATTAAAAGTATAAAAACAATCTGCAACGCGTTTCTCAGTGCCTCTGGCGCTGTTTCCTCAGGCAGTGAATACAAACAAATGGGAATCACAACATATATAAAGCATTTGGCTACTAAACAATAACTGAAATTGTCCAATGTTTGTGAGTGGATCTGCACACATGCTTGTAATTGGTAATAGACACTGCTGTGTACTGGATTAACCTCTTCAGATCACCACTCCACTATAGTTGTTTCCACATATACATTGTGTGTTCAAATATACATCATAATGACCCAAAACCACTTGTCCATATTGCTTTGTCCCCCTCGTAACATATAGATAAAATGGCTACAAAGTTGTTACCTTTTGTCCAAATTGCAGATCGTTGCATTTCCCAAATAAAGGGACAGCTTCCGCATTCTGATAACCAGATTCTCTGACAAACGTGTCATGTGATATGTCACTCCCAAACAGCATTAGGAGGTGGGGCTGCTACAACATTGCCATGGTAGCAAGCTGACTCCAAAGTTACTACCAATCAGGCATCAGAAAGCAGAGCTGTCTAAACATAACCAAAGAGTCTGATTTAGACATTGGCAACAACAATTTTAAGTGGAAACCAGAGAACTCCTGAGTAAGATATTTAAAGTGATGGCAAATCCTAGCGTTTGTGAAACACTAGGATTTACCATTGGAACAAATAAAGGGGACTTTCAGTTATGAAGTATAAAATACATGCTGAAAGCTCCTTACTTTCTTTGCAGCGTTTGCTGCACTGAGCTGTTAAGGCAGCCCACAGCAGAACACTATTTGGCTGAGAGGTGACGTTTCCACCTCTTAGCCAATAGCCGTCCTGGAAATCTGGCTTGGCGCCAGGTTGCACCGGATTTCACGCGCGGCTATGGGCTAAGAGGTGAAAATGTCACCTCTTAGCAAAACAGCATTCTGCCAAGGGCTGCCTTAGCAGCTAAGTGCAGCGAACGCTGCAAACAAATAAAGGAGCTTTCAGCATGAAGTATTTTATACTTCATGACTGAAAGTCCCCTTTATTTGTTCCAATGGTAAATCCTAGTGTTTCAGAAATGCTAGGATTTACCATCACTTTAAGTGAGATGTACATCTCATGCTTTTTGCTTCCAATACTATGTTTGACCACAGAATTCCTCTTATGGGGTAGGTGCAGCAAAACCACTTTTGGACAGCAGTTTAAGCTCATTAGCAGGTCAGGTTTAATTTGCTGCTAAATGTAGCTCATTTGCAGGGCAAAAGCAATATTCTGTAGTAAAGTAAATAGAGATACTTGCTATTTGGCTATACAATGACTTTTGTGGCCCTTTTATAAAATGGAGACTTTTAATATTATATATTTTTGGTGTATAAACATATGTTTGCAACAAAATCATTTCACAACCTAAAATAAAATAGACAAATCCATTTGCCCATGAGTGAATAGATTATAGGATGCAGTGAATTCATTATATTATGCTTCATTTTCCAGTACATTTCTTGCAGAAATAGCCAAATAAGTAAAAAAAATAATATCTAGGGGGCCGTCTTTTTAAAGGTCTGTGACAGAGGGCTTGATGATCTACACCTCACCAGATCAGACGTAGTTTTTCTCGCCGACCCTTGCAGGGGCTGCCCTGGTTGAATGAACTTAAAAAGGGGCAGTCCCTGCGAGTGCGAAATGTCTCCTGTTGAAAGTAATGGATAGGGATAATGGATAGGGACTCTTTTCTCCATAGAGCAAAGTTAACAGTGAGCAGCCAATATAAATCGCAGTACGCTTCTGAGTATAGCAACTTAAATTTGCCTATATTTTCGTTTGCATGTGTTTTTTCTATTAGGGTATTAAGTATTTGGAGTGCTTTGAGAAGAGCTTGCCACCTTCTAACTGGAGAGAAAAAACTGTGAGATCTGCAGTGTGAAAATCTTTACAGAATTACACTGGGATTAGAGAGACAATTTCATATATGCCCATGCTCAGTCCATTTTACGAAAAAACAACAATTACGCTTTGCATTTTGTACCTATAAGTAAGAATTTCTGTGTGTTTTTTGCACATCCAGTGTACTAAAATTCCGATTTACACTGTGCATATTTAATATGAGTTATTCCTGTGAAATTTACATACAGATTTTACATTTTTGGTAAAATACGATTTTTGGTGAAGAATTTTGTTACAATTTTTGATGCACCATATCAATACAAATTTTCCCTGTTTATTTTTGTATGAATGGTTAAATTATTCGTTTAGTATGATGTTTCATAAATTAAATACTAATTTATTGTGCATTTTTTATACAAAAATGCAGTATACGCCCCTTAGCGAGACACCCTGTTTTCAGGGTAAATACTGGTTTTAGATCATTCCACCAGGGAAATAGGACTGGCAAGCATTCTTTAAGAATCTCGCCAGCCCAGAGAGCTTTAGATAATCTGGCCCAGAAAGAGGATTAACCAAACCTTCAGTTTTAACCATGTTATAACAGTAAAACCACTCCAGGTAAGTCTGTGACTTAGTTCAGTGGATGCAAGGGTTAATAAACGCTCGCTAGTCTGTACTAGACCCAGAAAATGCCCAAAACTCTTTCTGCTGCCACCACTGAAGATGAAGAAAAACTAAAACAATATTTGGCAAAATAAAATTAAAATCATAATAAAGTTATATGTGTCTCTTCGGTTATATGGTTCAGATATCAGACAAAGGCAAAACTTAATAAAGGAATAGATAGGTAGATACAGCAGGATTGAGGGAAGCTGTCACTGGTATAGCAAGCACAGGAGACTCAGTAGGCACAAGATAGCAGGTAGATACAGCAGGATTGAGAGAAGCTGTCACTGGTATATGTAGCACAGGAGACTCAGTAGGCACAGGATACCAGGTAGATACAGCAGGATTGAGAGAAGCTGTCACTGGTATATGTAGCACAGGAGACGCAGTAGGCACAGGATACCAGGTAGATACAGCAGGATTGAGAGAAGCTGTCACTGGTATATGTAGCACAGGAGACCTCAGTAGGCACAAGATACAAGATAGATACAGCAGGATTGAAAGAAGCTGTCACTGGTATATGTAGCACAGGAGACGCAGTAGGCACAGGATACCAGGTATATACAGCAGGATTGAGAGAAGCTGTCACTGGTTTAGCAAGCACAGGAGACTCAGTAGGCACAGGATACCAGGTAGATACAGCAGGGTTGAGGCAAGCTATCACTGGTATATGTAGCACAGGAGACTCAGTAGGCACAGGATACCAGGTAGATACAACAGGATTGAGGGAAGCTGTCACTGGTATATGTAGCAAAGGAGACTCAGCAGGCACAGAATACCAAGTAGATACAGCAGGATTGAGGGAAGCTGGAACTGGTATAGCAAGCACAAGAGACTCAGCAGGCACAGGATACCAGGTAGATACAGCAGGATTGAGGGAAGCTGTCACTGGTAAAGCAAGCATAGGAGACTCAGTAGGCACAGGATACCAGGTAGATACAGCAGGCTTGAGGGAAGCTGTCACTGGTATAGCAAGCACAGGAGACTCAGTAGGCACAGGATACCAGTTAGATACAGCAGGGTTGAGGGAAGCTATCACTGGTATATGTAGCACAGGAGACTCAGTAGGCACAGAATACCAGGTAGATACAGCAGGATTGAGGGAAGCTGTCACTGGTATAGCAGGCACAGGATACCAGGTAGATACAGCAGGATTGAGGGAAGCTGTCACTGGTAAAGCAAGCACAGGAGACTCAGTAGGCACAGGATACCAGGTAGATACAGCAGGATTGAGGGAAGCTGTCACTGGTATATGTAGCACATGAGACTCAGTAGGCACAAGATACCAGGTAGATACAGCAGGATTGAGGAAAGCTTTCACTGGTATAGCAAGCACAGGAGACTCAGCAGGCACAGGATACCAGGTAGATACAGCAGGATTGAGGGAAGCTGTCACTGGTATAGCAAGCACAGGAGACTCAGCAGGCACAGGATACCAGGTAGATACAGCAGGATTGAGGGAAGCTGTCAATGGTATATGTAGCACAGGAGACTCAGTAGGCACAGGATACCAGGTAGATACTGCAGGGTTGAGGGAAGCTATCACTGGTATAGCAAGCACAGGAGACTCAGTAGGCACAGGATACCAGGTAGATACAGCAGGATTGAGAGAAGCTGTCACTGGTATAGCAAGCACAGGAGACTCAGCAGGCACAGGATACCAGGTAGATACAGCAGGGTTGAGGGAAGCTATCACTGGTATATGTAGCACAGGAGACTCAGTAGGAACAGGATACCAGGTAGATACAGCAGGATTGAGGGAAGCTGTCACTGGTATATGTAGCACAGGAGACTCGGTAGGCACAGGATACCAGGTAGATACAGCAGGATTGAGGGAAGCTGTCACTGGTATAGCAAGCACAGGAGACTCAGCAGGCACAGGATACCAGGTAGATACAGCAGGATTGAGGGAAGCTGTCACTGGTATATGTAGCACAGGAGACTCAGTAGGCACAGGATACCAGGTAGATACAGCAGGGTTGAGGGAAGCTATCACTGGTATATGTAGCACAGGAGACTCAGTAGGCACAGGATACCAGGTAGATACAGCAGGATTGAGGAAAGCTGTCACTGGTATAGCAAGCACAGGAGACTCAGTAGGCACAGGATACCAGGTAGATACAGCAGGATTGAGGGAAGCTGTCACTGGTATAGCAAGCACAGGAGACTCAGCAGGCACAGGATACCAGGTAGATACAGCAGGATTGAGGGAAGCTGTCACTGGTATATGTAGCACAGGAGACTCAGTAGGCACAGGATACCAGGTAGATACAGCAGGGTTGAGGGAAGCTATCACTGGTATATGTAGCACAGGAGACTCAGTAGGCACAGGATACCAGGTAGATACAGCAGGATTGAGGGAAGCTGTCACTGGTATAGCAAGCACAGGAGACTCAGTAGGCACAGGATACCAGGTAGATACAGCAGGGTTGAGGGAAGCTATCACTGGTATATGTAGCACAGGAGATTCAGTAGGCACAGGATTCCAGGTAGATACAGCAGGATTGAGGGAAGCTGTCACTGGTATATGTAGCACAGGAGACTCAACAGGCACAGAATACCAGGTAGATACAGCAGGATTGAGGGAAGCTGTCACTGGTATAGCAAGCACAGGAGACTCAACAGGCACAGGATACCCGGTAGAGACAGCAGAATTGAGGGAAGCTGTCACTGGTAAAGCAAGCACAGGAGACTCAGTAGGCACAGGATACCAGGTAAATACAGCAGGATTGAGGGAAGCTGTCACTGGTAAAGCAAGCACAGGAGACTCAGTAGGTACAAGAGACCAGGTAGATACAGCAGTTTTGAGGGAAGCTATCTCTGGTATATGTAGCACAGGAGACCAGGTAGATACAGCAGGAGTGAGGGAAGCTGTCACTGGTATAGCAAGTACAGGAGATTCAGCAGGCACAGGATACCAGGTAGATACAGCAGGATTGAGGGAAGCTGTCACTGGTAAAGCAAGCACAGGAGACTCAGTAGGTACAAGATACCAGGTAGATACAGCAGGATTGAGGGAAGCTGTCACTGGTATATGTAGCACATGAGACTCGGTAGGCACAAGATACCAGGTAGATACAGCAGGATTGAGGAAAGCTGTCACTGGTATAGCAAGCACAGGAGACTTGGTAGGCACAAGATACCAGGTAGATACAGCAGGATTGAGGGAAGCTGTCACTGGTATAGCAAGCACAGGAGACTCAGCAGGCACAGGATACCAGGTAGATATAGCAGGATTGAGGGAAGCTGTCACTGGTATATGTAGCACAGGAGACTCAGCAGGCACAGAATACCAGGTAGATACAGAAGGATTGAGGGAAGATGTTACTGGTATATGTAGCACAGGAGACTCAGTAGGAACAGGATACCAGGTAGATACAGCAGGATTGAGGGAAGCTGTCACTGGTATATGTAGCACAGGAGACTCAGTAGGCACAAGATACCAGGTAGATACAGCAGGATTAAGGGAATATGTCACTGGTATAGCAAGCACAGGAGACTCAGCAGGCACAGGATACCAGGTAGATACAGCAGGATTGAGGGAAGCTGTCACTGGTATATGTAGCACAGGAGGCTCAGTAGACACAGGATACCAGGTAGATACAGGAGGATTAAGGGAAGATGTCACTGGTATAGCAAGCACAAGAGACTCAGTAGGCACAGGATACCAGGTAGATACAGCAGGATTAAGGGAAGATGTCACTGGTATAGTAAGCACAGGAGACTCAGTAGGCACAGGATACCAGATAGATACAGCAGGATTGAGGGAAGCTGTCACTGGTATATGTAGCACAGGAGACTCAGTAGGCACAGGATACCAGGTAGATACAGCAGGATTGAGGGAAGCTGTCACTGGTAAAGCAAGCACAGGAGACTCAGTAGGCACAGGATACCAGGTAGATACAGCAGGATTGAGGGAAGCTGTCACTGGTATATGTAGCACAGGAGACTCAGTAGGCACAAGATACCACGTAGATACAGCAGGATTAAGGGAAGATGTCACTGGTAAAGCAAGCACAGGAGACTCAGCAGGCACAGGATACCAGGTAGATACAGCAGTTTTGAGGGAAGCTATCTCTGGTATATGTAGCACAGGAGACCAGGTAGATACAGCAGGAGTGAGGGAAGCTGTCACTGGTATAGCAAGTACAGGAGACTCAGCAGGCACAGGATACCAGGTAGATACAGCAGGATTGAGGGAAGCTGTCACTGGTAAAGCAAGCACAGGAGACTCAGTAGGTACAAGACAGTGAAGGGGTGCTTCAGTCAGGTAAGTCACTCAATCATCTCATGGGCCTTTAGTAGCTACTTGTTTTAATCAAATGTAGCATGGCTGGGGGACTTAGTCTACATTCCTGCAGACATACTTTATGTGACGTTTGTTCCCTTTAATGGGTTTTATTCCTCTCTATAACACATAATACTGAGTCCTAAATGTGTATTTGTCCCTTTATTTCCTTTAACCCCTTAATGACCACAGCACTTTTCCATTTTCTGTCCGTTTGGGACCAAGGCTATTTTTATATTTCTGCTGTGTTTGTGTTTAGCTGTAATTTTCCCCTTACTCATTTAATGTACCCACACATATTATATACCGTTTTTCTCGCCATTAAATGGACTTTCAAAATATACCATTATTTTCATCATATCTTATAATTTACTATAAATTTTTTTTATAAAATATGAGGAAAAAATTGAAACAAACACACTTTTTCTAACTTTGACCCCCAAAATCTGTTACACATCTACAACCACCAAAAAAAACATATGCTAAATAGTTTCTAAATTTTGTCCTGAGTTTAGAAATACCCAATGTTTACATGTTCTTTGCTTTTTTTGCAAGTTATAGGGCCATAAATACAAGTAGCACTTTGCTATTTCCAAACCACTTTTTTTTTCAAAATTAGCGATAGTTACATTGGGACACTGATATCTTTCAGGAATCCCTGAATATCCATTGACATGTATATATTTTTTTTTAGAAGACATCCCAAAGTATTGATCTAGGCCAATTTTGGTATATTTCATGCCACCATTCCACCGCCAAATGCGATCAAATACAAAAAATTGTTCACTTTTTCACAATTTTTTTCACAAACTTTAGGTTTCTCACTGAAATTATTTACAAACAACTTATGAAATTATAGCATAAATGGTTGTAAATGCTTCTCTGGGATCCCCTTTGTTCATAAATAGCAGACATATATGGCTTTGGCTTTGCTTTTTACTAATTAGAAGGCTGCTAAATGCGACTGCGCACCACACGTGTATTATGCCCAGCAGTGAAGGGGTTAATTAGGGAGCATGTAGGGAGCTTCTAGGGTTAATTTTAGCTTCAGTGTAGTGTAGTAGACAACCCCAAGTATTGATCTAGGCCCATTTGGGTATATTTCATGCCACCATTTCACCGCCAAATGCAATCAAATTAAAAAAAAACGCTAAATTTTTCACAATTTTAGGCTTCTCACTGAAATTATTTACAAACAGCTTGTGTAATTATGGCACAAATGGTTGTAAATGCTTCTCTGGGATCCCCTTTGTTCAGAAATAGCAGACATATATGACTTTGGCGTTGCTTTTTGGTAATTAGAAGGCCGCAAAGTGCTGCTGCGCATCACAAGTGTATTATGGCTAGCAGTGAAGGGGTTCATTAGGTAGTTTGTAGGGAGCTTGCAGGGTTAATTTTAGCTTTAGTGTAGAGATCAGCCTCCCACCTGACACATCAGACCCCCTGATCCCTCCCAAACAGCTCCCTTCCCTCCACCACACCACAATTGTCCCTGCCATCTTAAGTACTGGCAGAAAGTCTGCCAGTACTAAAATAAAAAAAATTTACATTTTTTTTAGCATATTTACATATGCTACTTTGTAGGATCCCCCCTTAGCCCCCAACCTCCCTGACCCCCCCCCCCCAAAAAACAGCTCTCTAACCCTCCCCCTCTGCCTTATTGGGGGCCATCTTGGGTACTGGCAGCTGTCTGCCAGTACCCAGTTTGCAAGAGAAATGTTTTTTTTTTTTATTTTTATGTTCTTTTTCTGTAGTGTAGCTTCCCCCCACACAGACCAATCCCCCACCCCCTGACTGATGTAGTTTTATATAAATATTGTCAATTTTTTTTTAACTTTTAATACTACTTTTTTCTGTAGTGGAGCGGTTCCCACCGCTCCCTCCCCGTGCACGCGCGTGGCTCTCTCTTCACCGGATTGCTAAAAAAGGTTATTTCAGGATGCCTCGATATCGAGGCATCACTGCAATAACCGGAAAGCAACTGGAAGCGTGCAGGATCGCTTCCAGCTGCTTTCCAGACCAAGGACGTACGCCACACGTCCTCGGTCATTAACTGTATTTTTTTTGAGGACGTGTGGCGTACGTCCTTGGTCGTTAAGGGGTTAATCTAGTCTCTTTGCAAATTTGGGGTTTGGCCCCTTAAGAAAACAAAATGTATGCTTACCTGATAAATGTATTTCTTTCTCGATATGGAGTCTAGGACGTCATTCAATTACTAGTGGTAATATCACTCCTGGCCAGCAGGAGAAGGCAAAGAGCACCACAGCAAAGCTGTTTAAGTGTCACTCCCCTACCCATAATTCACAGTCATTCGACCGAAGGGAAATGGAAAAGTAATAACACAAAGGTGTAGAGGTGCCTAAGGTTTAGTAAAAAATAACTGTCTTAATAAAGGGTGGGGTCGTGGACTCTCCATATCCATTAAGAAAGAAATTTATCAGGTAAGCATACATTTTGTTTTCTTTCCTAAGATATGGAGAGTCCACAACGTCATTCAATTACTAGTGGGAACCAATACCCAAGCTAGAGGACACAGATTGAACAGGGAGGGAGAGCAAGACAGGCAGACCTAAACAGAAGGCACCACCGCTTGAAGAACCTTTTTCCCAAAAGAGTCCTCAGCCGAGGCAAAAGTATAAAATTTGGAAAAGGTATGCAGAGAGGACCAAGTTGCAGCCTTGCAAATCTGTTCCACAGAAGTTTCAGTTTTGAAAGCCCAAGAATAGGAGACAGCCCTAGTGGAATGAGCTGTAATTCTCTCAGGAGGCTGCTGTCCAGCAGTCTCATAAGCAAATCAAATTATACTTCTTAACCAAAGGGAAAGAGAAGTAGCAGTAGCCTGTTGACCCTTATGCTTTCCTGAGAAACAAACAGGGAAGAAGATTGGCGAAAATCCTTATTCGTCTGTAGGTAGAACTTTAGAGCGTGCACAACATCCAAGTTGTGCAACAGACGTTTTTTATGAGAAGAAGGATTGGGACAGAGAGAAGGGAACAACAATTTCCTGATTAATATTTCTATCTGAAACCACTTTAGGGAGAAACCCCAATTTAGTACGAAGAACCGCCCTATCCGCATGAAAGATTAGGTAAGGTGAATCACACTGCAAAGCCAAGAGTTCCGAAACTCTCCAAGCAGAAGAGATAGCAATAAGAAACAAAACCTTCCAAGATAGCCACTTAAAGTTTTGCAGCAGGCTCCGTTTGAGCCAATGCATTCCATAGATATTAAAAACAAGATTATGGGGCCTATTTATCAAAGTGTCAACTGGAATTATACTGGAATTCCATGTTGTAATTGTCGCAAGATTGATCTGCCGTAGTTATCAATGCGTCAAGATTGGCAAATGTTGAAATTTGTGATATAAAATACGATCCCGCAATCTCAATCCAACGCAGATTGATGCGAGTTGAAAACTGTGGTATTCAAGCAGAATTGTGTTAATTCGCCCTCCTATTCGACACTATTTGAAGCTCTCACAAAGTTATCAAAAATTTTACATTTAAGCTCGCATCTTTTCCGACTCAGCGTACCTAGTTTTCAATTTGCCACCCTTGAGGTCCCGGATGCCATAGAAGTCAATGGGAAAACACAGAAAGCTTATGTTCGATGCTGCAAGAGAATTAAGTATCCTATAATATAAAAGGCCAAGTGTGTTTGTCCGAAGCTGTCATGCGCAGTAGAGACAGCACAAGGATAAACACACCTGGCCTTACCTGACATGCTGTTTGCGAAGAAAGTGGGCATGGCTGGGCGGGAGCATGGGTGTGACACACGGTCAGGGGTGTGGCCGGGCACGGTCAGCGAGAGAGAGGGGAGAGAAATAGAAAGAGGGGGAGAGAGAAAAAGAGATAGTAAAGAGCTAAAGAGAGGGGGAAGAGCAGAAGAGAGGGGGAAGAGCAGAAGAGAGGGGAAAGTGCAGAAGAGAGGGGGAGAGAGAGCAAAATAGAGGGGAAAGAGCAAAAGAGAGAGAAAAGAGCAAAATAGAGGGAAGAGAGAGAAAGAGAGAGGAGGGAGAGAGAGCAAAAAGAGAGGGGAGAGAGAGAGCAAAAAAGAGGGGAGAGAGAGAGCAAAAGAGAGGGATGGAGAGAGAGAGCAAAAGAGAGGGGGAGAGATCAAAAGAGAGGGATGGAGAGAGAGCAAAAGAGAGGGATGAAGAGGGAGGACAAAAAAAGGAGAGAGAGACAGAGCTAAAGAGAGGGGGGAGAGAGAGCACATAAGAGAGGAGGAGAGAGAGCGCAAAAGAGAGGGGGAGAGAAAGCAAAAGAGAGGGAGAGAGAGGGAGCAAAAGAGAGGGGGAAAGAGCACAAAAGAGAGGGAGGAGAGAGAGCAAAAGGGAGGGAGGAGAGAGAGCAAAAGGGAGGGGGGAGAGAGAGCAAAAGAGAGGGGGAGAGAACGCAAAAGAGAGGGGGAGAGAGAGTGCAAAAGAGAGGTGGAACGAGAGAGAGCGCAAAAGAGAGGGGGAGAGCGCACAAAAGAGAGGGGGAGAGAGCGCAAAAGAGAGGGGGAGAGAGCACAAAAGATAGGGGGAGAGAGCAGAAAAGAGAGGGTGAGAGCAAAATATGGCCCGTGTGAACGGGCTTTAGGACTAGTATTACATAATAAAAGTAAATTAGAAACTTTTATTAAATTTGTATACCCTTTCTAAATCAAAGAATATTATTGCTACACATTTGGTGCACTAGTAGATATAGGGATAAAAATGAAAAATACATTACTTCTTATGGATTATGCTACAAATTTGTCTCTCATTACAAAGCAAGGGGACAATATTTCTACATATTTGGTGCAAAGTTTTGCCCCAAACTTGTCGCACTAATAGATATAAAGATAAAAATGAAATAAATACACAACATAATATAGCTAACTTCCTTTTTATTTTTTCTGAAAAATCTATGTTCACCTTGTTTAAGCCATGTAATGCAAGTCCCACACTTCGCGCCATATTTGACTCAACACTTTTCACACCAATTATGACGCAAACTCCTAAATAACCCACACACTAGTGAATTTTTCCACCACTTTTGATTGGAATATGCATAATCACATGATTTATGACATCTACCAATCTGATTCAAATACACATTATAAACTATCACAGTTCACTAATGAATCAAATTGCTTGATACTTGTGTCATTGATCACTTATCAGAACTTGTAAGTGCCATTTGTTACATTATGTATTATACTTTGAAAGTATGTATATGTGAAATTTGTATTAAAGATAAACATTGATGCTGACATTAGGACACACCACAGTGTAATATTTTAGACAAGGATTTTAAAATTCGAATTGATGTTTGATTCAATATAATCTTAAGCTGATAGCTCAAAGGGATAGCCCACCTAATTTTAAACTGTCATGATTCAGATACAGCAGAAATTAAAATCACCCTTTTACTGTCATACAATTATAGTGTATTTCTTCCTTCTCTTGAATTTCTTTTTCAGTAAGAAATGTCATCTTATATGCCAGCCCATTTTATAACACCTGTGTAGGGGTGGATTTTAAAAATAGATTGCAATGGGAGGGGGGGGGGTTAGATAGGTGCAGAGTGAAAACTGGCCCAGTTCTTAAAGGGACAGGTAACCCCAAAATATTCTTTCATGATTTGGATAGAACATACAATTTTAAACAACTTTACAATTTACTTCTATTATCAAATTTGTGTTATTCTCTTGTTATCCTTTGCTAAAGGAACAGCATTGCACTACTGGCAGCTAGCTGAACACATCTATTTAGCCAATCACAAGAGACACATGTGTGCAGGCACCAATTAGCAGCTAGCTCCCACTGGTGTAGGATATGTGTGATTTCTTTTCCAACAAGAGAACAAAGCACATTTGAAAATAGAAGTGAATGTTAAAGTGTATTAAAATTACATGCTTTATCTGAATCAAGCAACTTAAATTTTTACTTTCCTATCCCTTTGAGATATCCATTGATTGCAAATAAATACATATGATAATCTGAATACATGTTATATTCACAATTATTCCTGCTCAGAATAATAATACATTTACAATATATACATATAGTGGTATAAATAAACACAGAGATATGATTCACAGACAACATTGTTTAGAACAAAAAAACTTAGGGACATGTAAATATGTTTGCAAAAGATTTCTGACATAACACACACACGTGTGTGTGTCTATATATATATATATATATATATATATATATATATATATATATATATATATATATATATATATATATATATATATATATATATATGTATTAGTGTGTGTGTGTGTGTATATATATATATATATATATATATGTTCAAGGATATATTTACAAATTCTAGCATTAATAATAATTTAAAAATAAAAAATATGACTCCTAGAAATACAAATACACATTCATTTCTGGGAAAGTATCATATAACAAATCAATATAAAAATAACTTTCTATGAGATATTGTTTGTTGAGGTATAAATCAATCTTTTTCTTGGACATTAACAGTTGAAAAATAAAAGATTAGCTTTAGAGAAATGTGCTTGTTCATGGACAGTAATGAAATGGTATAAATAAAGTTGTGAAAAACCGCGACATTGATGACTTTTAGTTAACACCAGTCCGATGCTTCGGGATAATCTTGAGAGGTGGAATCTGCCCCTTGGAGGGAAAGTTTTGAATTCTATTTTGTAACCCTGAGATACTATGTCCACAGCCCAAGGATCTGGGACATCTCATCTCCACGCTTGACAACACAGGGAAAGTCTGCCCCCCACTTGATCCAATCTTGGACCGGGGCCGAGCCTTCATGCTGATTTAGACTCAGCTGAGGGTTTCTTTGATTGCTTCCCTTTATTCCAAGACTGATTGGGCTTTCAAAAAGACTTGGACTGCTCAGCTTGGAAGAGGGAGAGGAAGACTTTTAACCACTGAAGTTACGAAAGAAATGAAAATTACTTTGACGTCCTTTGAGTCTGTTCTTCTTGTCTTGTGGTAGAAAAGACCCTTTTCCACCCGTAATATCAGAAATTATTTCTGCCAGACCAGGTCTGAGCAAGGTCTTACCCTTGTAAGGAAGCGCCAGAAGCTTGGACTTGGAGGTAACATCAACTAACCAAGATTTTAGCCACAATGCCTTGCTGCCTAGGACAGTGAAGCCAGACATCTCGGCTCCCAGTCTAATAACTTGCATGTTAGCATCAGAAATAAAGGAATTGGCTAGTTTGAGAGCCTTAATTCTATCTTGTATCTCCTCCAACAGAGTCTCTACTAAAATTGATTCAGACAAGGCGTTACACCAATAAGATGTCGCACTTGCTACTGCGGCAATTCAATTTGCAGGTTGCCATTGAAGACCTTGATGAACATACATCTTCAAATAATCTTCCAGCTTTTTTTCATGGGATCCTTAAAGGAGCAGCTATCCTCTATAGGGATCATAGTTCTCTTAGCCAGAGTAGAAATAGCCCCTTCTAATTTAGACACCTTGCGCCAAGAATCTTTAATAGAGTCAGCAACAGGAAACATCTTTTTTAATACGGGAGACAGGGAGAAAAGAAACCCTGGCTTCTCCCATTCCTGTGAAATAATCTCCGTCCCATGGTCTGGGACAGGAAAAACTTCCACAGAGGAAGGAACATCATAGTATTACTAAGTTTACTAGACTTCTTAGGGTTGACAATGACAGAAGTATCAGAGTCGTCCAAAGTAGCCAATACCTCCTTTAACAGTACACAAAGGTGTTAAAGTTTACATCTGAAGTTTACTTCTTCAGTATCAGATAAAGGAATAATACTGTCCGAATCTGAGATTTCACCCTCAGAGGCTACTGACGTATCCTCCTCATCAGACTTATGTGAAAGGGCAACCTGCATAGCAGTAGGTGGAACAGAAACCTTACTATCTGAATGTC
This sequence comes from Bombina bombina, assembly GCF_027579735.1. Taxonomy (NCBI): domain Eukaryota; kingdom Metazoa; phylum Chordata; class Amphibia; order Anura; family Bombinatoridae; genus Bombina; species Bombina bombina. Next base: position 246,522,078 of record NC_069499.1, on the reverse strand, counting down.
TAATTTTCCTCTTGCGTTTTCCCAGCATAGGAAAAGCAGATAATGCCGCAGATACCGCAAAAGATACCTGTGCAGCAAAATCTGCAGGTAAATAAACTCCTCCAGGAGGCTGAGAGGAACTGCAGGGCACTGTATGTGATGCCATAGAGGCTTGGGATGTTTGAAGAGAAAGCTGTGGCATTGCCTGAACAGCATCCTGAGAGACATTGGGCTCAGCGGGCAACAATTTATCTTTATATTGAAGTGTTCTAGCTAAACATGCAGCACAGAATTGCATAGTCAAGCACTTGTCAAAAAACACAGAGTCTTCCATGTCCATAATACTAAATAAAAAATCCCCAAATTGTAGACATTTTTTAAATACACAATTTGGCTGCCAGACGTCTCTAAAATGATTGTACTAGATCGACACTGAAGAGACTGAAATTTAATGACGCCACTCCGCTCCGTGAATATCCCACAGCAGAGAGAAGTCACATGACCAGAAACTACGCAGCAAGTAAAAGGTGTGCATTTCCCTCTGCCTACAACACCAGAGCTCAATTTACACACACTCAAGCAGACTGTCGGTTAGCCTGTTCTAGCTAAGCAAGCAAAGAAAACCAACTGCCAAATTTTAAGTTTATGCATCCCCATATAAAACATAAGCCCCACACACATACTAATAAAGTATTTCAACAAAATTAGCCCAAAGAAAAAAACGTCCCAATAAAGGGAAGATGAACCCCTAGTCTCAACAAACATAAATGTCCCCATCTACTGCATATTAAATATTCTTCTGAAGTGCAAGTCTCCAAGACGTAGAAGATAAAAGCACTTACCTGCAGTCTAGCTGTCCGGCAGGAAGACAGCTCACAAGGCGTGAAAGGACACATACTCCTTACAGAGACCTGTAGAAAAAACAACTCTGAGCGCTACCCTAGCTGAATTTCCATGGTACAGAAAGCCAAACACAGACTGTGTACAGGATCGAAGTCACGTGGTGCACTTCACGTAGTCCACACACCCCCTTGACGTTACTGTGACTTATTCGGATTCACTCAGCTGCTCCGGTGCTAGGAAGAAGAGCGCTCCATCCACGCTCAATAACACAAATATACAACTGCTTCTATCGCACCCAGTAGCAGTGAGACACAGGACCCAACAGAGCAGTTAAAATACCTGTTTTATTGAAATATGCTGCATAGGCTTAAACAGACCATTTTTGACAGTGAAGTCCAACAGGGAAAGGCTGTAGTAGCATGAGACAGGCAGCAGATATAGAAAAGATACTTGGTCAGACGCGTTTCCTTATGTTAATGCATAATCATCCTCAGTGACCATGCCTACTACCCACAATACACTGCCTTATAAACTAAACAACTGGTCACTCCCAACAATTAAGTGTCCAATTAAGGTGAAACCTTCCTATAAGACAGGATAATGTGGGCAAGGCATAAAGGGGACATAAAGTGTCAAAAAGAAATAATAGATATATATGTAAAGCATATTTTTTTTATACAAAAAAGAAAGAGTTAATAAAAAACAAAAAAAAAACAAAAAAACTGAAAAATAAATAAAAAATATGATACTAGAAAAATACTATGAAAAACTATAAAAAAAAATTTTTTGTATAATAAATTCACAGAATCCCATTAGCAAAAAGCCTAAGATGATATAAGTGACTACATATGAAATGAAAATAAATATTCTAGTGATCTAAATATATCTTGACATCCCAATCAAAATTTAACCCTACCGGCACCCTGGTGTCCAACTGAAAAATCCAATACACTTCTCTTTTACTGAGAGCAATGCCTCTATTACCACCAGGGCCGCCACTAGAAATTTTGGGGCCCCTGACTTAACCATTGATCAGGGCCCCCCCTCCCCTCTTGACATTAGCAATTTTTGACCAGGTGACAAAAACGCATATGCACTTTATTCTTAAGTGTCTATTTAAACTTGGAAATGTTGTAAAGGTAGTAACATACAAACACACAGACACACTCATACACTGAAACACACACACACACACACACACACACATAAGGATTCAATATAGACACTCTAGCAGACATGCAAAGAAACACACAAACACACTCAGACACAGACACCCAAACAGACACTCAGCACTTGATTACATTGACCTGACAAGTAATTAGGTAGATTACAGTTTTGTAAAAAAAAAGGAGATTTAGAAAACAAAATATGGAGTTCTGATTATCTTTTTGTAAAGGAAGATGCCAACTAAATGATGACAACAGCCTGCAGTGGCTGAAAGGAAGGGCCCTGAACTCCCTAAACAATAATTTAAAGGATAAATGGTGGATTGGTGACTTCCGTAAAGGTCTCAGTCTCAAAGTCTGTAGAAAGATGTGAATAATCAGTAGTAAGGTCAAATGTCCTAAAAAGGAACAGACAATAGACACACACACAAATTCAAACTTGCACATTCACCCAAGGAAACAACGACAGAGACAGCCTCAGAAAACAGATACAGACACACACACACACACACACACACAGAACACACAAATACATACACACACACAGAGAGACAACCACATAAAACACAGAAAGACATACATACACACACTCTCACTGAGACATCCACAGAAAACACACATACATACACACAACCTCACAGAGACACCCACAGAAAACACACACCCTCACAGAGACATCCACAGAAAACACAGACATACATACATACACACACACCTTTACAGAGACATCCACAGAAAACAGATATACACACCCACCCTCACAGAGGCATCCAGATAAAATACACAAAGGCAAACATACACACACCCTCGCAGAGACACCCATAGAAAAAGCTCAAAGGCATATGCACACACCCTTACAGACATCCACAGAAAATGCACAAAGACATACACACCCACCCTCACAGAGAGACCCACAGAAAAAAAATACATACACACTCATAGACACAAACCAAAGCACAAAGAAATAAACACAGACACCCACAGAAACACTCACAGGAGGAAACATTTATGCACCTTGCATCCCCTAAATCAACAGTGTGTGACATGAATGATAAAAAAAATTGCAGTAATTAAGAGAACACTTTTTAAAGAATCATATTTGTAAATGTGTAAACAAAAATAATTCTGTGAATTCAAAATTGTACATTAATGATCTGGGTAGATGGCTAGATGAAGAAAAGTACTTTTAAAAGGTTGACATATGTTTGTTTGTTTTTTCCCCATTTTCCCCAACCAAGAGCACCACTTCAAATATAGTGTACAAATGTTCCCATCTGTCAGCTGTACTTATGTATTTTGAAAATGCTGTACTCTATATGGCCTTGGTGGAACCATAAGCTGTGGTACTCATACCATTAGATCTGGTTTAATGCAGGATTTAGGCTTGTTGGTATGTATTTCAAAATTAAGTCAGCTGTAGTGTAAACTGAACAGTGTTAAGTTAACCTGTCTCATTTCAAACACTGAGCAATCTTAGTCTGAGAGTAACATTTTAGGCAGATGTAAAAATCTTAGATAAAATGCCTCCTTGCATCTGGAAAGTCCTTGCATAAAGGGGCAGTAAACTGGAATGTAATGAAAATATATATAGTAATAAAAAAACTAATATCTGCCAAAAGGGCACCTACCATTTCTACATGGCTTTAAATATAGATTTTCTACAGCATTGTCAAATAATCATAAATACACTGCTACATATTGCTTAAAAAAATGTGTTTTTATGGACCCCTGGCCCCACCATACAACTACTACCACACTGAAGTTACAATCCGAAATTGCACAAAGAAATAAAAAAACATTTGCTAAGTAAGTCCTACCTCCTCTGCAAATGAAAGTGATCTGCTGTCTGACTCAGGCACACAGTATAAAAACAAAGTGCCTAGTCTGTCTCACACTGTGCATAGTGGTTTAGTGCACACTCAAAAATCCTCTCAAATACTAATACTTTACTCCTTGTAATAACATTTCCCATGCTCAATTAGCACTCTGCTGTAGTACCCACTGGTGGCTGCCAACATTTTTTTTTTTTAGTTCTTGCCTCATGGGGCCCCCCTGGCCCATTGGGCCCCTGACAGGAGTCACCCCTGTCACCCCCTGATGGCGGCCCTGATTACCACCTCTTGGGTGCCTGGAAATTAGTTGGATAGCCTGGAATGTCAGCAGGGAACTGTCAGAATTATGTTGTTTTTGAAATGCAGGGAAATGGGAGTAGTGGACTCCGGATCTTCAATAGAGCGTAAATGCTCAAGAAAGCGATCCTTCAGAGCATGCGTCGTTTGTCCTACATACTTTTTCAAATACCCCCTACAGGTGAAAAGATATATGACATAGCAAGAATTGCACGTCATATGTTCACGAATCTCAAAACTCTTATTTTTCTTAGTAGATACAAAACTGGTACCAAAAGAGGCATAGGCACATGACTTGCATCTTCTACTTCCGCACTTAAAAAATCCAGGTTTAATAGAGAGCCAATTTCTTTGTAGCTGTTGCCGTGGCAACATAGGAGCTAATATATTCCCTAAGGTTTGTGCCTTACGAGACACAAAACAAACTCCCTCTTTGACAATATCTGCCAAACTTTCATTAGTGGTCAGTATAGGAAGTGCTTTCCTGATGATGTTACAAATCCATATTAATTACAGTAATTCCATACTGTAGGAAGTGATAAATTTAAATTTGTTAAATTTATTTGTTTCCTTTGATCTTCCAGACAAGAAAAGGTCCTTTCTATCTAAAAGATCAACTTCTCTCTTAGTTTGTTCTAAAACAGTGCATGGATATCCTCTCTGGGCCAATCTCTCAGTCAAATCACTGGAATGTGTTTGATAACTCTTAGGACTAGTACAGTTACGTTTGACCCTAATATATTGACTTTTGGGGATAGACTTGATGGTGTGTTTGGGATGGCAAGATTTGGCATTGAAAATGGTGTTACCAGCAATTGGTTTACGGAACAATTCAACATCAATACAAGATTTCTGAATGTTGGAATATAATTCAACATCCAAAAATGGAATTGAGTGTTTACTACTTTCCATGGTAAACTTTAAGTTTAATGAATTGTTCTGTAAATAAGATAGAAACGGGTCAGGGAAGTCTGCTGGACCCTTCCAGATCAACAAAATATCGTCGATGTAGCGACCAAAAAAGTGTATATATTCTCTAAAGGGGTTCCCATCTCCATAGACGTGGGACAGCTCCCACCAACCCAAATACAGGTTGGCATAGGAGGGGGCAAACTTGGCCCCCATCGCTGTCCCACGCCTCTGGAGATAGAAATCCCCCTCAAAAAGAAAATAATTGTGGGTCAACAGAAACCTCAATGAACCGTTTAAGAACATCATCATACGTAGAAAATGTATCCAAAAAGAATTTAATAGCCAAACCACCTTTGTCGTGAGGAATACAAGTGTATAAAGAGACCACGTCGATTGTAACAAAGGTAAATTCCTCCTGCCACACTAGGCTTTCAACCTGAGTAATAACATCAGACGTGTCTAGAATATAACTCATAAGGCTCAAGACCAAAGGCTGCAAATACCCATCTATCAGTTCAGAAAGAGTCTCATTCAATGAGCCAATTCCTGCCACTATGGGTCTGCCAGATGACAGGTGGCATGTTTGTAGACCTGCGGCAAATAATGAAAAATTGCCGAAACTGGGTGTTCAGTATACAAGAAATCAAAATTGGTTTGTTTAATAACACCATCATGCAAAGCCTGCTCCAAAATAGTCTTTAAAGATAATTTGTAAAAAAACACAGGATTGTTCTTGAGTTCCTCATATACTGTAACATCCGATAACTGACTATAGGCCTCATTTAGGTAGTCCTGTTGATTTAAAACCACTACTTTTCTACCTTTGTCAGAGTTACGTATGACAAGTTCCTGATTACTCTTTAGTTCTTGAATAGACAAAAATTGTGCCTTGGACAGATTATCTCTGCGGTTTCGTTGATTAAGTTAAAGTGAACTTAATTTTTTCAATTCCTGCTCAACAGTTTTCTGAAAGACTTCTATGGAATTGGATCTAGATTTAACTGGATAAAATTTAGATTTACCCTTCATTTTAGTTATATCTTGAGTTCCCCCAATGGGATAAGGGTATAATACCAAGTTTTCTCTATCCAATTCCATGAGATCCAAAATAGAGCATTCATCAGAAAAATCAAAACCACATCTAATGGGAGTTGGTTGATCCCTACCTGGTACACTCTGAACAGTATTGATAACTCCCAAGAAATATTTCTTGAGAACAAGCGATCTCACAAATCTATTTAAGTCAATAACTGTATCAAAAAGATTGAAGTGTGTGGTAGGAGAAAAACCAAGACCCAGAGACAAAACCTCAATCTGTGTCCTAGATAAATCAAAGGAAGAAAGATTAATAACATTGTTATCATTCATGCATATTTCTGAAACTGTGTTGCTCTCCTCTTCTGCGGATACCACCTGGGCTTGGGTGTTCGGTCCTGACTTGGATTTCCCTGATCGTCCTCGTCCCCCTCTCCGTACATTTTTCGACGTACAGTGGACTTCTGTTGGCCCTTCTCGTTTTTTGACTGAGATATATGTGAAGTTGAAGACGATGCATTATTGGTATCAAGTGCAAAGGATGTTGATCCCTCAGTAGAAGGGGAAGTTGCAACAGATGTCTCTATATCAGAGGAGTCATAGTCATATTCAGTGTCAGTTTCTGCAAATCTCACTTTCCTATAATCTGAACTTCGACCTTTATAAGAACTCCTATATCGCCTTCTCATGTTTGTCACAGTCCATTTATAAACCTTATTCAATTCGTAATCCTGTTTGTCTCTCATAATCTTTTGTTTCTTGAAATTCCAAAGGTTACTTTTAAACTCGTTAATAACCTTTTGCAATTTAGTGTCATATTTTACAAAATCTGGATTATCACTAAGAGGACGTAAATATGACTGCAATTTCTGCTTCTCATCGTTCAATTCTTGATGTAAAGATTTTTTATATTCAATGAGTAGATCAATGAGTGCTAAAGAGCACTCTGTTAGAATATTATTCCATTTATCAATAAAACCTTGGTCAGACACTTGGAAAGAGGGACAATTTCTAATTCGAAGGCCACGTGGTATACGTTGTGCCTTTTTGTACATCTGGAAGCTCTTTATATCCATTTCAATCCTAGTGTCATTTTTCAATAAAGTGTCCATTTTGAAAAAAAGGCTATCCAGATTAGTATTAGCCTCCTGTTCCATAGTGTCAGAGTTAAATAGATCTTCAGTATCACTAACATCTTCAGCAAATTGCTGTAAGACAAATCCCCCTGCTGCCATGTCAAACTTTGCTAAGCCTTAAGATATATAAATAAATCACTTGCTCTGTTGTAATGTAAATAATTTGTCCCTCCTTAGGGTGTGCTGCTACTTGTAACAAACATAAATGACTCAAATGTCTCCGAATAATGCAGAAAGCAAAAAGTATCCGTAATGTGATTATTGGCTCAATGCCAAATATATCCCACTTCAGGGTGTACTACGGCTTTTTCGCACATACAGATAAACATGTGTCAAATATTTTTAAAACACAGAAATGTCTGTGCTGCTTACCCTCTCAGACGATGGATCAATGAAGCAAATTCAGCTAGGGTAGCGATCAAACACAGACTGTGTACAGGATCGAAGTCACGTGGTGCACTTCACATAGTCCACACACCTCCTTGACGTTACTGTGACGTATTCGGATTCACTCAGCTGCTCCGGTGCAAGGAAGAAGAGCGCTCCATCCACGCTCAATAAGTCAATATATTAGGGAAAAAAAGGTAACTGTACTAGTCCTAAGAGTTATCAAACACAAGTTGATCTTTTAGACAGAAAAGACCTTTTCTTGTCTGGAAGATCAAAGGAAACAAATAAATTTAACAAACTTAAATTTATCACTTCCTACAGTCATCATTAGGAAAGCACTTCCTATATTGACCACTGATGAAAGTTTGGCAGATATTGTCAAAGAGGGAATTTGTTTTGTGTCTCGTAAGGCACAAACCTTAGGGAATATATTATCTCCTATGTTGCCACGGCAACAGCTACAAAGAAATTGTCTCTCTATTAAACCTGGATTTTTTAAGTGCGGAAGTAGAAGATGCAAGTCATGTGCCTATGCCTCTTTTGGTACCAGTTTTGTATCTACTAAGAAAAATAAGAGTTTTGAGATTCGTGAACATATGACGTGCAATTCTTGCTATGTCATATATCTTTTGACCTGTAGGGGGTGTTTGAAACAGTATGTAGGACAAACGACGCATGCTCTGAAGGATCGCTTTCTTAATGTCAAGTTATATGTAGATCACTAGAATATTTCTTTTCATTTCATATGTAGTCACCCAACAGACTTATTACCATGGCAAACAGCATTCAAAGGTCCTCTTGGTTGTCTATAGGTCAGTCTTATCCTCAGATAATAATCAATTCAAAGGCAGAAAGTGTTTTAGTATAAGTAAAATCACTTTAATAAAATATATAAAAGAATTGCGACGCGTTTCTCAGTCTCAGTCTCAGACTGTTTCCTCAGGCATAATCTTATTACTTATACTAAAACACTTGCTGCCTTTGAATTGATTATTATCTGAGGATAAGACTGACCTATAGACCACCAAGAGGACCTTTGAATGCTGTTTGCCATGGTAATAAGTCTGTTGGGTGACTGAATTGATCCCAGCCTGTCTCTATAGCATCATTGGAGATGCTTCATCAAATACCCTGCAACAAATCGGGAGGTCGGTCTGCTGGGTGACTGTTATAGATCCCAGACTGTGTAACTTGCACCAAGTGAGGTGCTTCACCACATGTGAGTGCAATTATTTAGCAATAATCATCTACCTTTGGAACCTACAATATTGGGCCATGTTGGCGCATCTGTCTTGTTTGTTGTTATAGATTGCTGTAATTGGATCCTCGCCTGGACCATCACAGATTGCTGCCTCTGTAAAACTACTATCAAGATCCACACAAAGGACATTATTCAGTTATTTACATCATTTGATATCTATATCTGTTGTGTAATTTCATACAGTCCTTTGACTAATGTTTTGTCTACTTCATATCATTTAGAATATATATTATATTCACTTGCTATTATATCTATTGTATAGCAATTAATTGATATATGTCACTCCTTATATATATAGGTGCAATATATTTTTGACAAACCATCTATCTACACACATTCTATATCATTATATGTAGTGATATATATGTCTATATAGAGAGTATATGTCTATATAGAGAGTAATTGATACTAATTACATCTGCTCCATTTATATAGTGTGCTCCCAAGGGCGCCCCCTACATATCTTTTGTATCTTTCATATGTAGTCACTTATATCATCTTAGGCTTTTTGCTAATGGGATTCTGTGAATTTATTATACAATTTTTTTTTTTATAGTTTTTCATAGTATTTTTCTAGTATCATATTTTTTATTTATTTTTCAGTTTTTTTTATTTTTAACTCTTTCTTTTTTTGTATAAAAAAATATGCTTTACATATATATCTATTATTTATTTTTGACACTTTATGTCCCCTTTATGCCTTGCCCACATTATCCTGTCTTATAGGAAGGTTTCACCTTAATTGGACACTTAATTGTTGGGAGTGACCAGCTGTTTAGTTTATAAGGCAGTGTATTGTGGGTAGTAGGCATGGTCACTGAGGATGATTATGCATTAACATAAGGAAACGCGTCTGACCAAGTACCTTTTCTATATCTGCTGCCTGTCTCATGCTGCTACAGCCTTTCCCTGTTGGACTTCACTGTCAAAAATGGTCTGTTTAAGCCTATGCAGCATATTTCAATAAAACAGGTATTTTAACTGCTCTGTTGGGTCCTGTGTCTCACTGCTACTGGGTGCGATAGAAGCCGTTGTATATTTCTGTACCATGGGCAGCAATGTGTTAGGAAACAAAGCAAGGACTACCTCACAACTTCCTAACTGCTTAAAAGCCACCACTACTCTACTGAAGAGATTGACATGGACTCAGCTAAACCCAAATCCTTGTTTGCAGGAAAAAGTACCCAAAAAAGGAATTAATTTCTTCAGAAACCAAACTTCATCTCCTCCATTAACAGGCATATAGAATGACTGGGGATTATGGGTAGGGAAGTGATACTTAACAGCTTTGCTGTGGTGCTCTTTGCCTCCTCATGCTGGCCAGGAGTGATATTCCCACTAGTAATTGAATGACGTCATGGACTCTCCATATATTAGGAAAGAAAAACGCAAATTGCTCTCTGCAGTTAGCGGTTCTTTCAGAGCTATAACGGTGGATCTCCAGACAGGTTGGAGAAAGTGTTTATATGTAATTTGCACAGTTTTGACAGTTTTTTGTGGACATTTTTAGTTTACTTGGTCCTGTGACAGTTAGAGACCTTTACGGCAGTCAACCCCCTCCCAGCTTGGCCCCCTTTTCCTCTCTGGCTCTCTCTCTCCCTCCTCTCAGGATTTATGCCAGTGGATGGTGGGTTTCTATGGCAGATTATTTAGCTGGTTCCTCTATAATTAAATTGATCAGGAGGGGTGAGTACCAGCATAGAGCTGCCTAGCGGAGGGTAAAACTCTGTTTTGTTTTTTTACTCAACTGTTCTTAAACTTATGTCTCTTGTCCTATTAAATATTATGGTGTCTGAGGTGATTTAGAAGTGGGCCTATGTAGCTGACTTGCTTGTCACTAATGTTTCATATAACAATGCTGTTTATTAATTCACATGCTATACTTTTACAGTTGCTGTTATGCAAAATATCTGTTGCTCTGTACATATGTCAGAACCATTAGAAGGGAGATTTACGGATCATATCCCTGTGCAGTTTCCCCTGTTTTATAACGGATTTAATAGAGGGTAGTTCTATAGCAAATACCTGTATATAAATTAGTTTCAGTCTATATGGTTAACAAGCTATGTAATGTTTCTCACGTTACGCATGTGGCTCAGCCACAATGTAACCTAACATCAGTCTCCCCTGTGTTTATGTCAGATATACTAGAGGGTGGTAATACAGATAATTGCTCTGTGCAGTACCTCTGAATACTTTGCAAAACTGTTACAGTTTGTCAAATTAACCTAGTTGTTATTGTACATGCAAATCAAATAAATCCAGTATCCCTGTCACAGGTCTCTGCTCTAATCCAGTGCATATTTCAGTGCAACATCTGATTCTGAAATCAATCTGCATAAAGCAATGGCAGTATATTTGTCAGCTACCTATAATCCTTAGTACATGCCATTTAAAGTGATTGTAAACTTTAATGAATTAAAGCCCAGGATCAAAAAATAATCTAATTAATTAAAGTTTACAAAGATGCTTATTTTTAAAAATATCCCCCTTTGGCGTCCAGCATGTGGGGCACACAATGATTGGAGGAAGACAGATTCATCATACATATGCTAAAGAAAGCAGGAGATGCGGGCGGAGGATCGGCGTTATGTTTTCCATAATGCAAAGGTAAGTATTTAAAAAAATAAGCATCTTTATAAACTTTAATGAATTACTCACTTTTGCATTATGAAAAACACAACGCTGTTCCTCTGCCCGCATCTTTAGCATATAGATAAAGAATCCGTCTGTATGACGGCCCCTGCTAGCAGCTGATTGGCTGACAGTGAGCAGGGGTGGCATTGCACAAGTATTTCACCAGAAATGCTTGAGCAATCTTAAATGCCGACAGTGTATGCTGTCTGCATTTAGCGAGCTTGAGCGGACATGTCTGCATGACCTTTCTTAAATCTACCCCATAGACACTAATACCATGTGCACATCTATGTTTTAAATAATTACTGCTCGTCCAGCTTGCTTAACATTAGCTACAGCAATGTCCATAATGTCATAACCTTCTGAGTTAAAGTCTAATAAGACTCTGCATATCAGCGTATGAGAGCAAATTCTTTTTATTTTGGTTTATTATGTATTATGCCTTCCCCGTTTCAGGGATATGATAACTTAGATGTACAACGTACACAAAATGGTATTTTATATGCACAGCCTGAGGTTTCTGTAGATTTATGTCACAGTACATAAGATATATGTGCAACTACATTTGTCAAAGGTCTCCATTTCATTCAGTTTAAGCTTGGAGCCCCATTTATCAATTGTTTGGAGCACCGACGGCTGCAGGTACGCATAAGCGAGCATAAACTTAAAATAATTTCTGGAACAAATGGTTATTTGTTCCAGAAATTGTTTTAACTTTATGCTCTTGATAAAGGCTTCTTTTTAGCCGAAACACGTTGTGTATTTTAAATAAAACCTGGAGCTGCACCTGAAGACACCTTTGTGATGATTTTAATAAAAGGCTTATTTTAACTGCAATCTCGTGAGTATAACCAGTTTGTGCACCTACTACATTCATTGTCTGAAATCTGCTACACTATTGTGAGCTCTTTTATTTTGGAGGTGAAAGCAACAAAGTTGACTCAAAGGACGTGGGCAGCTTCGTTCCCTGGAGGTGAAACAGCGCCGCCACTTTCAACATGGCTCATGCTCAAGCGCGATTGGCGACACGCAAGCATTGGCGACATTGCACATTAGCTGTAGTGTGCAATGGTAAATGCAGGCAGCGTATTTTTGCCCGCTAGATGCAAAGCCCTTGGTGTTCTATAGAAACGTTATGTGTTTCATAGATGTGCTACAGTTTAGTACCTTACTATTTTCATGTACCTTAATGTTACTTAATCGTGCCTTATTATATACTGTAAATTCTGTAGACTCAGCACATACTACTTACATGTAACTCATTTGATAAGATAGGTATCTTATTTTACATAATATAAATTTGTATAGACAGAATGTCTTAGTTACATGTATCTCTTTATGCAGCATAGAACTGTCAGAACATGTTAATTGCTAATCACGTTCCTTTTTATCTGCATTGTAGAGTCTATATAGACAAGAATATGCTAATAATGTGTACTTTATCAAATAAGGTACATTTATTTAATAAATAAAGTTTAGATCTGTATTGATGAACATGCTCATTACTTGTATCTTCATTACTAATAAAATGCTCTTTAATGTATGCCTGTAAATTCTATATACTCAGAACAGGCTACTTATTCGTACATTATTTGCTATTCCACGTACCTTCTGGAACATAGTATTGAGTCTGTATAACAGAACGTACTAATTATATGTATCTGTTTGTAGGGCAGATTGTTATCTTTTGTCAGACCATACTAATCAAATGTTCTTTATTTGTTAATTGCATATTACATTTTATCTGCATCATAGATTCTCATAATTGAACATACTAATTATATGTTCTTTATTTGTTCAATGTATGTCCCTTATTATATGCACAATAGTTTCTGTACAAATAGAACATAATTACAAGAACTGTACATTATTTGCATCCAATTTGGCTTCTATTTTCTTCAATACCTCCAACGAGAAGGCTCTCAATTTCTCGCATCCCCCCCAGATGTGTGTCACAGTTCCCCCACCTCCGCTCTGCAGCCCCTCAAGCACCTACCATCTGCATGTTTAAACATTTGCTTGAGCCGTTGCAGGGTATGATACCATCTAGCCAGATATTTATAATTCACCTCCTGTACCTTAGAGGATACAGAGGCTTTAGTATGATAATAGAATACTTTAGCCATTCTTTTTTTGTTAGCGGAGTCTAACAAAAGGGGGGAGGGAACCACTATCTGAATTCAAAAGGAGATGTTTTTGATATGTGTTTAGGGAGTGGGTTCATAAGACATAGACTCTCATATGGGGTTAATTATCTTACAATGTATTTTTTCATGCGGTGTGAATTCAAGTAATGCTTGATTTGAGTGTATGTAAACCAGTCAATAGGTGTGTCACCCTCCGAACAAACAAATAAGTGGAGAAAAACAGTTAGATTGCTAGTGTTCAGACAAGGAAAACATAATCGGCTAGATTTAGAGTTTTGTCGGTAACAACCCGCGTAGCTAACGCTGGTTTTTTTCCCCCCGCACCTTTTAAATACCGCTGGTATTTAGAGTTCACAGAATGGCTGCGTTAGGCTCCAAAAAAGGAGCGTAGAGCATAATTTACCGCCACTGCAACTCTCAATACCAGCGGTGCTTACGGACGCGGCCAGCTTAAAAAACGTGCTCGTGCACGATTCCCCCATAGGAAACAATGGGGCAGTTTGAGCTGAAAAAAAACCTAACACCTGCAAAAAAGCAGCGTTCAGCTCCTAACGCAGCCCCATTGTTTCCTATGGGGAAACTCTTCCTAAGTCTGCACCTAACACTCTAACATGAACCCAGAGTCTAAACACCCCTAACCTTACACTTATTAACCCCTAATCTGCCGCCCCACGCTATCGCTGACACCTGCATATTTTTTTTTACCCCTAATCTGCCGCTCCGTACACCGACGCAACCTACATTATCCCTATGTACCCCTAATCTGCTTCCCATAACACCGCCGACCCCTATATTATATTTATTAACCCCTAATCTGCCCCCCACAACGTCGCCGCCAGCTACCTACAATAATTAACTCCTAATCTGCCGACCGGACCTCACCGCTACTATAATAAATGTATTAACCCCTAATCCGCCTCCCTCCCGCCTCAAAAACCCTATAATAAATAGTATTAACCCCTAATCTGCCCTCCCTAACATCGCCGACACCTAACTTCAATTATTAACCCCTAATCTGCCGACCGGACCTCGCTGCTACTCTAATAAATGTATTAACCCCTAAAGCTAAGTCTAACCCTAACACCCCCCCTAAGTTAAATATAATTTAAATCTAACGAAATAAATTAACTATTATTAAATAAATTATTCCTATTTAAAGCTAAATACTTACCTGTAAAATAAACCCTAATATAGCTACAATATAAATAATAATTATATTGTAGCTATTTTAGGATTAATATTTATTTTACAGGCAACTTTGTATTTATTTTAACCAGGTACAATAGCTATTAAATAGTTCATAACTATTTAATAGCTACCTAGTTAAAATAATTACAAAATTACCTGTAAAATAAATCCTAACCTAAGTTACAATTAAACCTAACACTACACTATCAATAAATAAATTACATACAAATCCCTACAAATAAATACAATTAAATAAACTAAGTAAAGTACAAAAAATAAAAAAAGAACTAAGTTACAAAAAATAAAAAAATAATTTACAAACATTATAAAAATATTACAACAATGTTAAGCTAATTACACCTACTCTAAGCCCCCTAATAAAATAACAAAGCCCCCCAAATAAAAAATGCCCTACCCTATTCTAAAATTAAAATTGAAAAGCTCTTTTACCTTACCAGCCCTTAAAAGGGCCTTTTGCGGGGCATGCCCCAAATAATTCTGCTCTTTTGCCTGTAAAAAAAAACATACAATACCCCCCCAACATTACAACCCACCACCCACATACCCCTAATCTAACCCAAACCCCCCTTAAATAAACCTAACACTAAGCCCCTGAAGATCTCCCTACCTTGTCTTCACCACGCCGGGTATCACCGATCCGTCCAGGCTCCGAAGTCTTCATCCAAGCCCAAGCGGGGGCTGAAGATGTCCATGATCCGGCTGAAGTCTTGGCCCAAGCGGGGGCTGAAGAGGTCCATGATCCGGCTGAAGTCTTGGCCCAAGCAGGGGCTGAAGAGGTCCATGATCCGGATGAAGTCTTCTATCAAGCGGCATCTTCAATCTTCTTTTTTCCGGATCCATCTTCATCCCGCCGACGCGGAACATCCATCCTGGCCGACGACTTCCCGACGAATGACGGTTCCTTTAAGGGATGTCATCCAAGATGGCGTCCCTCGAATTCCGATTGGCTGATAGGATTCTATCAGCCAATCGGAATTAAGGTAGGAAAATTCTTATTGGCTGATGGAATCAGCCATTCAGATTCAAGTTCAATCCGATTGGCTGATCCAATCGTCATTCGGCGAGTAGGCGTCGGTAGAAGAGGATGGCTCCGGAAGAAAGAAGATTGAAGATGCCGCTTGATAGAAGACTTCAGCCCGATGATGGACCTCTTCAGCCGGATGATGGATGTCTTCAGCCCCCGCTTGGATGAAGGCTTCAGCCCGATGATGGACTTCCTCAGCTGGATGATGGATGTCTTCAGCCCCCGCTTGGGCTTGGATGAAGATTTTGGAGCCTCCTCTGGACCGATCAGTGATACCCGGCATGGTGAAGATAAGGTAGGATGATCTTCAGGGGCTTAGTGTTAGGTTTATTTAAGGGGGGTTTGGGTTAGATTAGGGGTATGTGGGTGGTGGGTTGTAATGTTGGGGGGGTAGTGTATGTTTTTTTTTACAGGCAAAAGAGCTGTTTTCTTTGGGTCATGCCCCGCAAAAGGCCCTTTTAAGGGCTGGTAAGGTAAAAGAGCTTTTCTATTTGTATTTTAGAATAGGGTAGGGCATTTTTTTATTTTGGGGGCTTTGTTATTTTATTAGGGGGCTTAGAGTAGGTGTAATTAGCTTAAAATTGTTGTAATATTTTTCTAATGTTTGTAAATTATTTTATTATTTTTTGTAACTTAGTTCTTTTTTTATTTTTTGTACTTTAGTTAGTTTATTTTTTTGTATTTATTTGTAGGTATTTTATGTAATTAATTTATTGATAGTGTAGTGTTAGGTTTAATTGTAGATAATTGTAGGTATTTTATGTAATTAATTTATTGATAGTGTAGTGTTAGGTTTAATTGTAACTTAGGTTAGGATTTATTTTAAAGGTAATTTTGTAATTATTTTAACTAGGTAGCTATTAAATAGTTATTAACTATTTAATAGCTATTGTACCTGGTTAAAATAAATACAAAGTTGCCTGTAAAATAAATATTAATCCTAAAATAGCTACAATATAATTATAATTTATATTGTAGCTATATTAGGGTTTATTTTACAGGTAAGTATTTAGCTTTAATTAGGATTAATTTATTTAATTAGAGTTAATTTATTTTGTTAGATAAAAATTATATTTAACTTAGGGGGCTGTTAGTGTTAGGGTTAGACTTAGCTTTAGGGGTTAATAAATTTAATAGAGTAGCGGTGAGGTCCGGTCGGCAGATTAGGGGTTAATACTTGAAGTTAGGTGTCGGTGATGTTAGGGAGGGCAGATTAGGGGTTAATACTATTTATTATAGGGTTAGTGAGGCGGATTAGGGGTTAATAACTTTATTAAAGTAGCGGTGAGGTCTGATCGGCAGATTAGGGGTTAATAATTGTAGGTAAGGTAGCAGCGACGTTGGGGGCAGCAGATTAGGGGTTAATAAATATAATATAGGGGTAGGCAGTGTTAGGGGCAGCAGATTAGGGGTACATAAGTATAACGTAGGTGGCAGTGGTGTGCGGTTGGCAGATTAGGGGTTAAAAAAAATTAATAGAGTGGCGGCGATGTGGGGGGGCCTCGGTTTAGGGGTACATAGGTAGTTTATGGGTGTTAGTGTACTTTAGAGCACAGTAGTTAAGAGCTTTATGAACCGGCGTTAGCCCAGAAAGCTCTTAACTCCTGGCTTTTCTCTGCGGCTGGAGTTTTGTTGTTAGATTTCTAACGCTCACTTCAGCCAAGACTCTAAATACCGGCATTAGAAAGATCCCATTGAAAAGATAGGATACGCAATTGGCGTAGGGAGATCTGCGGTATGGAAAAGTCGCGGCTGGAAAGTAAACGTTAGACCCTTACCTACACGACTCTAAATACCAGCGGTAGCCCAAAACCAGCGTTAGGAGCCTCTAACGCTGGTTTTGACGGCTAACGCCAAACTCTAAATCTAGCCGAATGTTTGTATGCTGGCAATTTTGAGATTGCCATCTTAGCTTATTATAGGGACAGTGTAAACAAGATTTTTCTTTGGCTAAATGTTTTGTAGATGATTAATTTATATAGCCCATCTGGGAGTGTTTTTGTAACAATGAATAGTTTTGCTAAATTTTTAATAACATTGTGCTGCATTTCTGATTTTTTTTTTTTTTACTCCTAACCAAGCCCCACAGTATCAGATGTAGACCCATGTATACAGACTCCTGCTTGTTCCTGTTTGTATAATGGGATTTGTCATATGCATGGTAGGGTCTGCTCTTCATGCTTTCTCAGCCTCTTTCAGTTGGTGTCCCAGCCTAACCTCACCAATAGTGCTAAACTGGGAGCTTCAAAGAAAGTTTTTAAAAAGTTTTATACTGGATTTTTAGATCAGTGTCTGTGCATATTATTCTTTATAGTAGTATCTATTATATGCTGTTATATGAAAAATGGTGTATACTGTCCCATTAAGTCATGAGGCTATATAGTTTAGCTGCTTTGTGTGTATATCTGCAGCTATTTTAATATCTGCACATAACACTGCCTATAACACATTACAAAGAACACAGACAGCAGGAGGGCTGACTGTAAGCAGCTAGTTAGGGAAAACCCCTAGCTCTCTAACTAGTGTGCAGTATGATGTACGTCTACATATGCAGTGAAAGCACTGCAACATTTTCCCTAATTTTACCTGTTTTAGAACCAAAATAGCTAATGCATTTCAATTACAGTTTGTCTACATCAAAAACTTTATTTAATTAGCCCATGTATTTTTTTGTACATATGTATTTTTTTTTTTTATTCTTTTTTTTTTTTTTTTTATATGTTTTTATTGAGGTAAGTAGATACATGGACAGGTAAATAATGCAGAATCACATGATATACACAGACAGATTTACTGGTCACTGGTGTCCTAAATGGAAAATCATGTTAACAGAAATGTTGAAACATCCACGGCGTGGCAACTTGCCTAGAAGATATATTCAAACATTGGGGAAGTAATGTATGCTTTAGGCGGATAACAAAATTCCTGGTTATGAAGCTTGGTTCCTGTGACTGAAGTGTTAAACCTCATTTTCGATATGAAATATATGGTTCTCATAGGTATTAGGTAGGTCACATATATATATATATATATATATATATATATATATATATATATATATATATATATATATATATATAGTGGAGTAAAACGTGGGTGAGTTATAGATTTCCTGTTCACAGAGGGAGCAATATTAGAATACGGAGAAGGGTGGTTAAACTCTGCGAACAATATGCTAGATAAATTATATATATAACCACCCTTAGTGAGAAAAAAGTAAAGAGTAGTAGAATGACTGGTGAACCTATGGAGGCGTGTGAATGGAAGTTATTATTACTTTTTAGCTGGGATAATCAGCGAACAAGAGCCGCTCTGATTTGAGGGAGGGGGGAGCCTTTTAGCATGATGAAAAATTGTGGTGGAGGGGAGGTTGACCAGTAAGTTGTTGCATATTTCAGAGTTAGTAACCACGGACTTTAAAGTGGGGCTAATAATATGTGAGGTTTAAATTAGAGCAATAGATGTAAATAAAGTTTGCTAGGTCTCAAAATATAGGAACATAAACACAGTTTCTGTACCACAATGACAACAAATTCATACAATGACAATAAACCAAGTAATAATAAGGTAGGTATAACTGAGACCTCCTTTTTATGTTTATAAGAACCTCATATAATATCGATAGGCCACTCTTAGACCTATATGTAATAACTAACAACAATAGAGGTAAACTTGAGTGGTATATAGCCACTCTTGGGCATAGTACAGTGTCATAAGGTATAATTGTACTCTGTGGTATTGTATGTTAGGATTCTAATGTTTGTTAAGGCCAATTAATAGTGTTTTGGCTTTAATAGGGGTGCGTCTAGATTATAAATTACACTTATAAGTATGTATATATCAGAGAGATCTGAGCAGAGAAATGAAAAGTTAGAGGGTGGGGGCTACCAGTGATCTCAGGAAGGCTCATATCAGTCCCTACAGTCCCTATCTAGTATAAAAGGTGGACCGTGCTAAACATGAAAAGACCCACAAAGTGCTGAATAGCAAGGCTCCATTAGTAACAATATAGTGAATTATCAAATGTGTTATATAAATATTGAAATTGTCTACTGATACAACAATACATAACTATTAAAGGTGTAGATCTTGGCGTTCTTTAAGGTATATATATACCCAAGCAAGTAGCGAGAGAGGCTAATGTCAAGGCTGAGCTGACTGAGAACCACATGTATTGGGTATTTCCACCAGCTAATTCTCATATATTTTCAGACCTTTTATCTCCTCAAGGAAGGAATTAGTAAATTAAAAGGTTGCTTAAATGTCCTGTCTCATGGGATGTTATGTGGTGAACAGTAGTTATGTCTGACCATTCTGCCCCAACCGCAGACAGGTGGACAAGTACTCCAAATATTATATATATTGAAATGACATCAGAAGAGTAGATAAAGTGATCTAAAGATGCCAGGACTTACATTACCTTATTATGGTACAGTTGTAATGGCCGAGGAGTGTAAATACTCATTTTTTTAAGCAAACTTTATCAAGGAGATAAGTCATATCCGAGGTTAACAAGTTACAAATATAAACTAACTTATGTGTCCCAGAACAGAAATAAAGATGTACAGAGTATATATACTAAGTATTCGTAATATAATAGTAACCTAAATCTAATAACAATAACTTGACAAAGGAAAGTGCTCAAAAGTAATCAGCATATCTATGCTATCACTAATACGTCAGGGACTCTGATCATAGGAACATATTGTATCACTATGCAATAACTGAAATAGAACATTCAAAAAAAATCCTCACTTATAGTTTCAGGGTTCTATTGGAGACTATTCCATATCCTAGGGAAGTTAGATTTAGACTCTATCCCACTCCAGCTCTTTGTGTGTTAGTCTCATCATTTGGTTGTCACATCATTGTTGTGTAAGAGTTCCATTAAATGTTCAAAATGTTTCACCAAGTAAGAGTATGAACCTGCAAATATGTTGAGTTTCACAAGGATTTCACAGAGCCATTTTTTGGGGCTGGTTGTGAAGAGGAGAGTAAACACGGTTTGGGATCGATGGAGCTGTGTGGGATCCGCCTGGAAAGAACTATGTAAACTTTCTGGTATCACATAGTGAGTTATGTAATCGCCTCTCTCTGAGACTCCCATTGTGACATGCTGCTGACTCCCAGGATTTGGCACATAATCCGCCTCTTCCTCATGGCACTCCTCCGATGTTCTTTTAATAGATAGGATCAGGGCTGTTTTCCCGTTTAGATCTAAGATTTCAGGCAAGTAATGTGGTTCTTCCAAAGGTGACGCTTCAAGAGACTGCCAACTGCCCTAGAAACTTGACCACTGAAATGAGTGCTTGTTACATGTGATCTTCATTGATAATGTCTCCTGTTTGTTAATTATCAGTTCTGGACTAATTTAAAATAACAGGGGATATGAAATGTCCATCATCCCTTGCTGGGTAATTCTGCAACTCACTCTGGTCCTTAAGCCAAAATGCTTTTATTTAACATTAAAATACACCCATGCACTTTTCAATTTTGATCTTTGTATTCCTTTAAACATTTCAAAAATCTTTGTTGGTGAGTACTTCTAGGGTGAGCCAAGATAAATAAAATGTATATATTTTCTACATCTTGGTTTATGTCCTTGTGCAACATTTTCAATTTATTCTAATTTTTTGTCCTAGAACTGAAAAAATGTGTGAAACCTAAGCATACAATAAAATGAGTGTTACAAAGGTTAAAAAAACTAATATAAAACTTAAACAATATAGCTTGTTGCTAACAGTGATAAAAAAAATAAGCTGAATATCACAATGTTGGCAACCATTGTTATTCTCCATTATTAACACAGGGCAATGCAGTAATGTGAAGCCAAATTATACAATATATTAGAGTTAAAAATGTGTTAAATGGATATGAAACTCAAATGTTTTCTTCCATGATTCAGATAGAGCATGCAATTTTAAGCAATTTTCTAATTAACTCCTATTATCCATTTTTCTTTGTTCTTTTGGTATCTTTAGTTGAAAAAGCAGAATTGTAAGTTTATGTACCGGCCCATTTTTAGTTCTGCGCCTAGGTTGTCCTTGCTGATTGGTGGCTGAACCAAAAATAGGCTGACTCCTAAACTTACATTTCTGCTTTTTCAAATAAAGATACCAAGAGAACAAAGAAAAATTGATAATAGGAGTAAATTCGAAAGTTGCTTATAATTGCATGTTCTATCTGAATCATGAAGAAATAAAATTGGGTTTAATATCCCTTTAAGAAACAAAGTGTGAAATTAACTTACAGCAAGATTACGAGTCTTGCGTTAGCCTTAAAAAGCAGCGTTGAGAGGTCCCAACGCTGCTTTTTTCTAACGCTGGTATTATGAGTCTTGAAATTACAGGTGTACCGCTCACTTTTTTGGCGAGACTCGGTAATACCGCAAATCCACTTACTTAAATTGCGTATCCTATATTTTCAATGGGATTTGCCTAACGCCGGTATTACGAGTCTTCAAAAAAGTGAGCGGTACAGCCTCTTCTGTCAAGACTGGTACCGCATTTAAAAGTCAGTAGTTAAGAGTTTTATGGGCTAACGCCATAGCATAAAACTCTTAACTAAAGTGCTAAAAAGTACACTAACACCCATAACACCTATTAACTCCTAAACCGAGGCGCCCCCCCCCCCCACATCGCAAACAATAAAACAAATTTTTTAACCCCTAATCTGCCGAACCGGACATCGCCGCCACTATAAGAAATATATTAACCCCTAAACCACTGCCCTCCCGCATCGCAAACACTACTTACATTTTATTAACCCCTAATCTGCCATCCCTAACATCGGCAACACCTACCTACCTACATTTATTAACCCCTAATCTGCCGCCCCCAACGTTGCCGCAACTATATTAAATGTATTAACCCCTAAACCTAAGTCTAACCCTAACCCTAACACCCCCTAACTTAAATATAATTTAAATAAATCTAAATAAAATAACTATCATTAACTAAATTATTCCTATTTAAAACTAAATACTTACCTATAAAATAAACCCTAAGATAGCTACAATATAACTAATAGTTACATTGTAGCTAGCTTAGGATTTATTTTTATTTTACAGGCAACTTTGTATTTATTTTAACTAGGTACAATAGTTATTAAATAGTTATTAACTATTTAATAGCTACGTAGTTAAAATAAAGACAAATTTACCTGTAAAATAAATCCTAACCTAAGTTACAATTACACCTAACACTACACTATAATTAAATTAATTACCTAAACTAAATACAATTAAATACAATTAAAAAAAATATCTAAAGTACGGAAAAAACCACACTAAATTACAGAAAATAATAAAATAATTACAAGTTTTTTAAACTAATTACACCAACTCTAATCCCCCTAATAAAATAAAAAAGCCCCCCCAAATAATAAAAAGCCCTACCCTATACTAAATTACAAATAGCCCTTAAAAGGGCCTTTTGCTGGGCATTGCCCCAAAGTAATCAGCTCTATTACCTGTAAAAAAAAAAGTACAATACCACCCCCCAACATTAAAAACCACCACCCACACACCCAACCCTACTCTAAAACCCACCCAATCCTCCCTTAATAAAACCTAACACTAACCACTTGAAGATCACCCTACCTTGAGAAGTCTTCACCCAGCCGGGCTGAAGTCCTCAACGAAGCCGGGCGAAGTGGTCCTCCAGACAGGCAGAAGTCTTCATCGAAGCTGGCCATAAGAGGTCCTCCAGACGTGCAGAAGTCTTCATCCAGGTGGCATCTTCTATCTTCATCCATCCGGCGCAGAGCAGCTCCATCTTCAAGACATCCGACGCGGAGCATCCTCTTCCAACGAAGTCCAAGTGAAGATTGAAGGTTCCTTTAAATGACGTCATCCAAGATGGCGTACCTTGAATTCCGATTGGCTGATAGAATTCTATCAGCTAATCGGAATTAAGGTAGAAAAAATCCTATTGGCTGATGCACTCAGCCAATAGGATTGAAGTTCAATCCTATTGGCTGATCCAATCAGCCAATAGGTTTGAGCTGGCATTCTATTGGCTGATTGGATCAGCCAATAGAATGCAAGCTTAATCCTATTGGCTGATTGCATCAGCCAATAGGATTTTTTCTACCTTAATTCCAATTGGCTGATAGACCTCTTCTGGCCGGCTTCGATGAAGACTTTGGCCCGTCTGGGTGAAGGCTTCTCAAGGTAGGGTGATGTTCAAGGGGTTAGTGTTAGGTTTTATTAAGGGGGGATTGGGTGGGTTTTAGAGTAGGGTTGGGTGTGTGGGTGGTGGGTTTTAATGTTGGGGGGTATTGTACTTTTTTTTACAGGTAATAGAGCTGATTACTTTGGGGCAATGCCCCGCAAAAGGCCCTTTTAAGGGCTATTTGTAATTTAGTATAGGGTAGGGCTTTTTATTATTTTGGGGGGCTTTTTTATTTTATTAGGGGGATTAGATTAGGTGTAATTAGTTTAAAAAACTTGTAATTATTTTATTATTTTAGTAATTTTAGTTGGGTTTTTTTTCGTACTTTAGATAATTTTTTAAAATTGTATTTAATTGTATTTAGTTTAGGGAATAAATTTAATGATAGTGTAGTGTTAGGTGTAATTGTAACTTAGGTTAGGATTTATTTTACAGGTAAATTTGTCTTTATTTTAGCTAGGTAGTTATTAAATAGTTAATAACTATTTAATAACTATTGTACCTAGTTAAAATAAATACAAAGTTGCCTGTAAAATAAAAATAAATCCTAAGCTATCTACAATGTAACTATTAGTTATATTGTAGCTAGCTTATGGTTTATTTTATAGGTAAGTATTTAGTTTTAAATAGGAATTATTTAGTTAATGTTAGTTATTTTATTTAGATTTATTGTAATTATATTTAAGTTACGGGGTGTTAGGGTTAGACTTGGGTTTAGGGGTTAATACATTTAATATAGTTGAGGCGACATTTGGGGTGGCAGATTAGGGGTTAATAAGTGTAGTTAGGTTGCGGCGACATTGGGGGTGGCAGATTAGGGGTTAATAAATATAATGTAGGGTTCGGCGATGATGGGGGCAGCAGATTAGGGGTTAATAAGTATAATGTAGGTGGCGGTGGTGTCCAGACTGGCAGATTAGGGGTTAATAATATAATGTAGGTGTCAGCGATGTCGGGCGGCAGATTAGAGGTTAATAAGTGTAATATTAGGGCTGTTTAGACTCGGGGTTCATGTTAGGTGTAGACATAACTTTTGTTTCTCCATAGGAATCAATGGGGCTGCGTTAGGAGCTTTACGCTGCTTTTTTGCAGGTGTTAGGTTTTTTTTCAGCCGGCTCTCCCCCATTGATTCCTATGGGGAAATCGTGCACAAGCACGTTTTACCTGCTTACCACTAACGTAAGCAGCGCTGGTATTGAAGTGAGATGTGGAGCTAAATTTTGCTCTACGCTCACTTTTTTGCGGCTAACGCTGGATTTCTAAAAACCCGTAATACCAGCGTTGTCTGTCTTGAGCGGTGAGGAAAACTGCGCGTTAGCACCGCACAGCCTTACCGACAAAACTCGGAATCTAGGCGTTAGACTTTTAATTGTAAACATATTAAAGGGACTTCCAATTCTCAGAATAGGAAAACCCAGAAATTTAAAATGTTTAACATGAAAAGAGGGAAAATAAATAATAAAAGTTTATTGCAAAATTATAATTTTTTTACTATACATACACTTTAATTCTCAACCTTAGCATATAAAATTCTAATGTAACCATTATTATTAATTATATTAATTATATTATTAATACCAAAAAGCAAACACACACCTAGATTACGAGTTTTGCGTTAGAGGCTGTGCGGTGCTAACGAGCAGGTTATGCTCACCGCTCACTTACAGACAGCGCTGGTATTACAGGTTTTTACAAACCAGACAAGAAGTGAGCGTTGAGCAAAATTTTGCTCATTACCGCACTCCAATACCAGCGCTGCTTACGTTAGCGGTGAGCAGGTGTAACGTGCTTGTGCACGATTTCCCCATAGGAATCAACGGGGAGAGCCGGCTGAAAAAAAGTCTAACACCTGCAAAAAAGCACCGTAAAACTCCTTAACATGAACCCCGAGTCTAAACACCCATAATCTTACACTTATTAACCCCTAATCTGCTGCCCCCGACATCGCCGACACCTACATTATAATTATTAACCCCTAATCTCCTGCCCCAACATCACTGAACCCTACATTATATTTATTAACCCCTAATCTGCCACCCCAACGTCGCCGCCACTATAATAAACATATTAACCCCTAAACCGCCGCACTCCCGCCTCGCAAACATTAGTTAAATATTATTAACCCCTAATCTGCCGGCCCTAACATCGCCGACACCTACCTACATTTATTAACCCCTAATCTGCCGCCCTCAATGTCGCCGCCACTATACTAAAGTTATTAACCCCTAAATCTAAGTCTAACCCTAACCCTAACACCCCCTAACTTAAATATAATTAAAAGAAATCTAAATAAAAATTCCTATCATTAACTAAATAATTCCTATTTAAAACTAAATACTTACCTATAAAATAAACCCTAAGCTAGCTACAATATAACTAATAGTTACATTGTAGCTAGCTTAGGATTTAGTTTTATTTTACAGGCAAGTTTGTATTTATTTTAACTAGGTAGAATAGTTATTAAATAGTTATTAACTATTTAATAACTACCTAGCTAAAATAAATACAAAAGTACCTGTAAAATAAAACCTAACCTAAGTTACAATTACACCTAACACTACACTATAATTAAATGATTTCCCTAAATTAAATACAATTAAATAAAATTATCTAAAGTACAAAAACAAACAAACACTACATTACATAAAATAAACTAATTACACCTAATCTAATCCCCCTAACAAAATAAAAAAGCCCCCCCAAAATAAAGAAAAGCCCTACCCTACACTAAATTACAAATAGCCATTAAAAGGGCCTTTTTTGTTGGGCTTTGCATTAAAACCCACGACCCACACAACCAACCCTACTCTAAAACCCACCCAATACCCCCTTAAAAAAAACTAACACTAACCCCTTGAAGATCACCTTACCAGGAGAAATCTTCATCCAACTGGGCCGAAGTCCTCAACGAAGCCGGGAGAAGTCTTCATCCAAGACGGGAGAAGTGGTCATCCAGACGGCATCTTCTATCTTCATCAATCCGGCGCGGAGCATCCTCTTCATCCGACGGCTAAGACTGAATGAAGGTTCCTTTAAATGACGTCATCCAAGATGGCGTCCCTTCAATTTCCGATTGGCTGATAGAATTCTATCAGAATTAAGGTAGAAAAAAATCCTATTGGCTGATGCAATCAGCCAATAGGATTGAAGTTCAATCCTATTGGCTGATGCAATCAGCCAATGGGATTGAGCTGGCATTCTATTGGCTGTTCCAATAAGCCAATAGTATGAGAGCTCAATCCTATTGGCTGATTGCATCAGCCAATTGTATTTAATTGTTTTTAATTTAGGGAAATAATTTAATTATAGTGTAGTGTTAGGTGTAATTGTAACTTAGGTTAGGTTTTATTTTAAAGGTACTTTTGTATTTATTTTAGCTAGGTAGTTATTAAATAGTTAATAACTATTTAATAACTATTCTACCTAGTTAAAATAAATACAAACTTGCCTGTAAAATAAAACTAAATCCTAAGCTAGCTACAATGTAACTATTAGTTATATTGTAGCTAGCTTAGGGTTTATTTTATAGGTAAGTATTTAGTTTTAAATAGGAATTATTTAGTTAATGATAGGAATTTTTATTTAGATTTCTTTTAATTATATTTAAGTTAGGGGGTGTTAGGGTTAGACTTAGATTTAGGTAGTTAATAACTTTAGTATAGTGGCGGCGACGTTGGGGGTGGCAGATTAAGGCTTAATAAATGTAGGTAGGTGTCGGCGATGTTAGGGCCGGCAGATTAGGGGTTAATAATATTTAACTAATGTTTGCGAGGCGGGAGTGCGGCGGTTTAGGGGTTAATATGTTTATTATAGTGGCGGCAATGTCCGGTTCGGCAGATTAGGGGTTAAAAAATTTATTTTAGTGTTTGCGATGTGGGAGGGCCTCAGTTTAGGGGTTAATAGGTAGTTTATGGGTGTTAGTGTACTTTTTAGCACTTTAGTTAAGAGTTTTATGCTATGGCATTGTAGTTTAAAACTCTTAACTACTGACTTTAAAATGCGATACCAGTCTTGACAGGAGAGGGTGTACCGCTCACTTTTTGTCAGACTCGTAATACCGGCGCTATGCAAGTCCCATTGAAAAAAAGAGGATACGCAATTTACATAAGTGGATTTGCGGTATTTCCAAGTCTGGCCAAAAAAGTGAGCGGTACACCTGTACCTGCAAGACTCGTAATACCAGCGGGCGTTAAAAAGCAGCGTTAGGGCCTCTTAACTCTGCTTTTTAAACCTAACGCACAACTCGTAATCTAGCCGACAGTAAACTATAATTTTAGAGTTAATCATATTTATTAAGTCCTAATCATATACAATTGTAGAGCAAATTACATTGATACTCAATAATTACAAACAAATGCATTACAAGGGGGGAATTTTTATTTTTTATTTTTTTTTAATAGAAGTTCCAATCCAATACCTTATTTAAAGCTTCCTTGGAAGTAGGGTAATAGGCAACAACAGAGGCAGAGGCTCATTAAATGATACACTATGTTTAGCAGAAATATCCCATGTTATTATTAGAAGACATGTAGCTGGGGAAGATTTGAAGTATCCTGTGAATATAAGAAAAATGCTACTGAAATTATACATCTCTATGAAATATCTTGATGATTTTAAGAAATTAAAGGGATAGTCAATGCCAGAATTTTTATTGTTAAAAAAGAAAGATAATCCCTTTATTAGCCATTCCATTCCCCAGTTTTGCATAACCAACAATGTTATAGAAATACACTTTTTACCTCTGTGATTACCTGATATCTTTTCCTCTGCAAACTGCCCCCTTATTTCAGTTCTTTTGACAGACACATTTTATCCAATCGGTGCTCACTCAAGGGTAACTTTACGTGCATGAGCTCAATGTTATCTATATGAAACACATGAACTAGTGGTCAAAATGCATTCAGATTAGAGGCAGTCTTCAAGGTCTAAGAAATTAGCATATGAACCTCCTAGATTTAGCTTTCAACTAAGAATACCAAGAGAACAAAGCAAAATTAGTGATAAAAGTAAAGGGGAAAGTTGTTCAAAATTACATTCCCTATTTTAAATCATGAAAGTTTTTTTTTGGACTTGACTGTCCCTTTAATTTTTTTTTTTTAAAGTCAGATTACATATGCTACTCATCCTAATTACTTAACTCCACAGTATATTTCCTTAATATTTTCCGGTAAACCAAGCTCTTTCCTCTATTTCTGCAAGTTTTTTTTCTGTAACATTGCAATTCGATATGTTCATTTAACTTGGTGAGAAGCATTAGAGAAATAAACTCTACTAACAGTAATTATATTATTCTCAATTATAGCTATATAATCATTAATATATTGCATTTTTGTTTCAAAATCCTGGATAATGGTTTTGTTTTGTTCTTTTAAACAAGAAATTAAACTGTTTATTTCTAGTGGGAGAGCAGCCATGTAAGTCATTCTGCAATAAAAACTCCATTATATAATAATTGCTGACACTGTCATCCTGCTTAGACTAGAGGGGATAACTAGCTGTATCCTTGCCAGAGTATGTTCCATTTGAAAGGCAGAAAATGTATGATTCTATGATAATGATTCTACGATCTTTAAATGTTTTACTTTATTTTTCTCCTTTATTTGTATTGTTTTCTTTCATTGTTTTCTTTCTTTTATAAGTTTGCCTTCTTAAATGAGTGCCAGGCTAAAGATATTAATTAAACTGTAAGACAGGAGGGAAATCATCCAATAAGCATTATGTCTCAGTCTTTAGTATATTAAGGCTCCAAGCAATTTGTGCACATAAGCAAGTTAGAAGATAATATAGCCTAAAAATGGGAATAAATTAGAATATGAATTTTGCTGCTTGCTAATAAATTATCTTCAGCCTGTTATAGGAATGTCCTACAAGATTCACATCTAAGTATAACATTTCCACAGAAAAACAATGCCACTAGAAATTATTTCTATTGGGCGCCCGACTGATTATAGAGGATAATCTTCTGTCTCTCTGGCTTCATGGGCCGAGCAGGGCTGCCTGTTTTATTACATGCAACTAGTCCAGGATGATCCATCAAAATCTTAAAATGTATTTCATGCTACTTTAAAGATTTGTTAAACGTGTGTGAGCTTGCAAATAATTTATATAAAGTCCACAAATATAGCCATACCATTAATTTAGTATGCAAATGATAACATTTATAATAATATAATTATTTAAGATTACCCTTAATGGCATAGTGGTTAAAGGGACACTCAGGTCAAAATTAAACGTTCATGATTCAGATAGAGCAGACAATTTTCCAATTTACATCCATTAACAAAATGTGCACAGTCTTTTTATATTTACACTTTTTGAGTCACCAGCTACTACTGAGCATGTGCAAGAATTCAAAGACAGAATTC